>NC_056747.1:1301492690-1301562690 GCF_019279795.1 Protopterus annectens
TCATAGCTAATCACTAGGTTCACTTTCTTAATAGGCCATTCTAAGCCTAGCCAATTTCCATCCTAAATGTGAGGGTCAAACACTGTACCTTGGGCATGTGAGTTAAACTCCTTAACAATTAGACCAACTTCCAATCATTAGCTAAATGCATTCTTTTTTCATCCACTTTGTTTCTTTTTTTTTAATTTTGCACTTATCCCTTCAAATGTTCTGCTTCATTTACCCTTGCACTAATAGAATTCTATTTTTCTTTTACTATCTCCCAATTTATGCCTTCTTCATTACTTGTCTTAGAACCTTCTTCTATGTCCTCTTTATTATTTTTTCCTATCTAATTTTCTTCTATTTCTACTTCTTCAAAATTTTCTTCTCTTTGTTCATTTTCTGCTCTTTCTTTTTCTTTTTCCTTACTCTTATTGTCATTTTTCAATCAGCCCATTAATGTCAAGTTTTGTTACATTTACAATATTTCAATTCACATTTTTGAAAAGAAAGAAAGAAAGAAATATTTGTGACCTTCAGGGGAAAAGATGGTGACATCTTATTCAAAACACTAAGGCACACAATGTCGCCAGTGACACTTGCCATCTAACATGCATGGTTTTGTAGATCAATATGGTTTTGAAATATTGTGAAAATATTACATGCATAATTTGCATAGATTCTGTATAGGTTCATAGGTTAAGTACTTGACAATCAGTCTGCAGACAATTGTAAGACTAATCATAATTCCATATTCAAAATTTCCCTGCAGCTTCAAGAAGGGCACAAGATAGACCAAGGTGTAACTCTGCTTAACATGTAGCATATGTTTGTTCCAGAGATGGGGGATATAATGGGCTATGAATCAATCATGCCACTGTGCCTTATTTATCGGTTGATGAAGGTTTAGTGCTTTTATCTTGGTATTCAAGGAGACATTTATTATGTGAATGAATAGAAAGTCAAATAGGGTCAGATCTGTCATGGCTCAAAAGGTTAGGTAAAAATTCCCACAGAGAAATCTATAAGAAACAGCATATAGAGGCAGGGCTGCCAGTATATCCTGATAACTAAGGCTTTTTGAGGCCACTGATCTTTTTAGTTAAGTAACTTTAAGGTCTCTCAACTTGAGTGATGTGTTCAGAGACATAAATGCCAAAGGAGGCATTCTATTCGGTAATAGGTCTGATAAGATATGATTACATTAGGAAATTAAACTTCTTTGGCTCTAAATGAGATGCTTTTGGAAAACAGATGAGCCAGATAAAAAGTTTTCCAAACTCCTGCAGAGACACGACGGTCAGAAAATAAGGAGTTATCAAAAGAATGTCTAGATCTCTTACAACAGTGTTCGATTGGAAGGGTATGTCACCTGTATTGTATGGAAAAATGTTTTGTTTGCCAAAATTAACTATACTACATTTTTTTCACATTTAATTTGAGACCATTGTCTCTGCACAGATTGTAAACATGATCTAACTTATATAGGAGCAATTGTGAGTCAGTGGAAAATGTATTAACTGACTACCAATTTCAATCCATCTGCAAACTTAGATAACGCTAGGCCAACAATGTTCTCAGAAAGAGATGGCAAACGGGAGAGGACCTAACACTGAACCCAGTGGTACACCACTATAACTGTTTTATTTATTTATTTATTTAGTTATTTATTTTGCTTTCAAAAGTTACATTTGCAACTCTAACCACACGGGTTTTGTCAGACAACCATTTAGCTATCCACCATGTAACATAGGGATTTATATTCAGATTAAGAATTTTCTCAATAATGTCTGCATGTAAAATAGTGTCAAAGAACTTTACAGATTTTAGTCCAGAAATGCTCTATGTATTGCATGTACATTATCCAGTACTTTTCAAACTTCTTCAGATAAATTAATGAGGTTAAAGAGGCTGGATCTTCCTCTGACAGTCAAATTGATGAGAGCTCAGGATTAAAGGAATTTCAATGTTCAGATTAATGAGGTCTGAGATAATACTTTCAGTGGCTTTACATATGAGGCTAGTGAGGTTAACCCCCTCTGTAGCTACCAGGGTCTGTTACTGCATTTCCCTTGTACAACACCATATGAATGGCTGTTTTCCAAGCTTTATGAATGTAAGTAGGGGACAGACTTAGACTAAAGAGGTTAAGAAGGGCTCAGACAGCAACATCACAAAACAGTAGTATGCGATCCCATCTTTTTATAACTCACTGGAAAACTCGTAGGATCATAGATTAGTACTAGGCTAACTGCTATTGTGGGCCAATTTAAGCCTAGCCAATTACCCCTTGTAAGAATCAAACCCTGCACCTTGTGTCTGTAAGGTAAACACCTTAACCAATATATCAGTCTCCCACCCTTGAACAAGTGAACAATTCTCCCACTGATGGCTTATATCTATCTTGCACACTTACAGAAATATACCATCTTTGACAGTAACAGTAGCAATTTATAGCAAATAAATTGCCAGTTTGCTTATATAAATCTGCAATATGAAATCAGCATCTGTATATATCTAACTGATACTACCACCAGTGTGTCGCCATTTTGTACCAAAGAGCTTTCATATTTTATGTTTTTTGTCATTCACATCATTTATAAGATATTGAAAATCTTAAGAAGATATCATGAAATGTGTTTCAGTAGAAGACTTGGAGAAAGGCTTTCAGAAAGTAAGTGTTTCCCAGATTAGAAGTCCTGGGGAAGCAAGGGGGTTAATTATACTCCTGCTGCTCTGTACTGAATGAGTGAAGAATCCCACCTATATATGTATATACATATATATATATATATATATATATATATATATATATATATATATATATATACATATATACACACACACACACACACACACACACACACACACACACACACACGCACACACACACACACACACACACACACACACACACACACACACACATATATATATATATATATATATATATATATATATATATATATATATATATATATATATATAGTTTAATTCATAATCTCGAAATGCTGAAATACCGAATTTCAGCATTCCGAGATCATGAAGCAGAACCATTCACAATATCAAAACCCACAATCACGAATCACACACCACACACCATATAACACACACACCATTCCACCCACAGCACACAAACCACACAACCCTACACTGCATATAAGCAGGGGGGCAAGACCCCCAGCACCCCCCATGTGGGAGGCTGCACCCCCCTCACACACACACCCCTACTTATATATACCAACTCTGAGATTGCACATAACATAAAAAAAAAACTCACATCACGGCATTCTCCACTCGCTCGCACGCAAATATACATCACACATACACAAACACCAACAAATCCAACACTCATACTTACACCTCCCTACCCTTACCCACACACACACACACACACACACACACACACACACACACACACACACACACACACACACACACACACACACACACACACACACACACATACACAAACACCAACACATCCAACACTCATACTCATACTTACACCTCCCTACCCTTACCCACACACACACAACGTACAAAAACACACACAAACACTCACTCACCTGCAATTTCAGGTTCCATAACACTACATGCAACGTACTGGAAATGCATAAGCATGGCGATATTCAAATTCAGTCTTATGCACTTTCGTCATTCTAAATTTTTGGCTTCATGGTCTCGGAATGCTGAAATTCGGTATTTCAGCATTTCAAGATTATGAAGTGAAACCATATACATATATTTCTTGTTCCTGCCCCCCTAATAGACAGAATGCAGAAGTCATTAGGGAATAAAGTTGAAAATCTAGCATGCCATTTGTATCAAAAGCCCATACCAAACAAAGCTTCTTCTTATCATAGGTTCATAGGTAGGTACTAGGCTATCGGCACTGGGGCCTATACAAGCCCAGCCAAAAAGGTACCATGGCTTTTGCCACCCAAGAAAATTATTTTCCTGTGCCACTGTCATGTAGAGCCACAGAGGTGATCCCCAGGGTGAATTTCCTATTTCCCATCCAATCATAAAGATTTTTCTTGAAGAGTGCTAATGAGGAGCTTTGTTTGATATAGATAGGTAGTTTATTCCATTTATATGGGAAGTCTCTGGGACAGGAATCTATCCCTCCGGCATGTTCTGTTTATTGTGGTGACAAGGTTTAGGTCCCTAGAGTGTGTAGCTTGGAGGGATTGGGATTTCTTTGAGTGGAGCATGTCCAACAGCTCTGGGTTTGACCTAGCTTTGTACGTTAGGCAGAGATCACCTCTGAGTAGGCGATATGCGACGGAGTAAAGCTGGAGTTTTTTGAGACGGTCTGCATAGGGCATCTGTTTGAGGCTGGTAATCCTCTTTGTGAGGTATTTTGCGGCCTTTCCAGTTGTTTAGATGTCTTGTGAGGTACATACCAAAAGGGGCATTGTACTCTATAATGGGTCTAATGAGTGATGAGTAGAGGGGAACAATGACCTCTTTTTTCCTGGATGAGAAACCTTTTGTGATGAGATGAGCCACATGGAAGGATTTCCTGACCACTGTGGCGATGTGATTATCAAAGGAGAGACTACTGTCCACCTGTGTCCCAAGGTCTCTTATCAGTTCTGCTACCTCCTCTGTACAAGCCTATGACACATAACCTGCAAACTTTGAGCCCATTTACATTTTAAATTCACTCTGAAATGCCTAAATAAGAATGAAGCCTTCAGTAATATCAACATTCCCACCATGTTTATTTTACCTGTCAAAGTCTCAACTTTTCCAGACCATATTTCTACGGAAATTGTCATTGCTGTCAGGGTCCTCATAACTCACCCAAGTTATATCCACCTGTATCCAGTTTATGTATCGTTTACTTTGGCCCTGGGCACAAAAAAATGCAGCATTAAAAATGCCTTATAATATTTCTACAGAAACCCCCAATTAGGGAAACCATCGTAAAAAACTTCTCCAAAGCCAACTTCACACTTCTTAAGACAGAAGTGGCAGACTTTATGACACCCATGCAGACGGACAATAGAGGTACGACTGCTGAATCCTGCACAAATGCACTTTATAAGCACTTACACAAGTGCAAGGATCATGCTATCCCTAATAGAACCAAGATGTTATCCTCCAAAAAAAGGAAGCCAATCTGGTGGTCCTCTGCCATAAACAAACTCTACAACAGAAGAAAGAAACTGTTGCAAAAAAGAGTAAAATCCCATGACTGGAGGAACTCCCTGGTCAACCTCAGTAAGAAGCTGAGATCCCTCATAAAATCCTCCAAAGCTAGTTACGAAAACAAAATTGCCACTGACTCTAAAGACAACCACAAAGCATTCTATAGCTATGTCAAGAATCTAAATGGGAACACTCAGATCTGCTCTGAGTTACAGCACAATGGCACTAAATATACAGAACCAACTGATATTGCCAACATCCTAGCAGGTAGGTTCAGTGCTAACTGTACCCCCCTCTCACCCCCTAGAGGGCCCATCTGTATACCGGAAGAATGCAAAGTTCCTATAATCACAGCTGCACAGGTAAAAAACAGACTCTCCAAAGCCAAGAACACAGCATCCACGGGACCTGACAATATCCCAGGCTGCATTCTACACGAACTACAGAATGAACTGGCACCCTACCTAAGTACCATGTTCAATCATAGCTTCATCTCAGGCTTTGTACCCACTGAATGGCGCACCGCAATGGTTATCCCACTCCACAAAGGGGGAGCCACGACAGATCCCGGGAACTACCACCCCATTAGCCTGACGAGCCTGGTCTGCAAGGCCATGGAACGTATCATCGTGGAACTCATAAACAAAGACATTAGTAATCTCCAAACTCTGGACCCTATCCAGTTTGGATTTGTAAAAGGCAGATCATGTCTCCTAAACCTGACTGACTTCTTTGAAGCAGTCACCAAAGCCATAGATGAGGGTAAAATGGTTCACACAGCTTATCTAGATCTTGCCAAGGCTTTCGACACCATCCCCCACTCTGGAATTATAGATAAGCTCACTAAACTAGGTATAAATCCCTATGTCACAAGATGGGCTGCCAACTGGCTCACGGACAGAACCCACACTGCGAAAGTAGCAGATTCCAAATCCGACATCAGACCAGTGACAAGTGGAGTACCACAGGGTTCAGTCCTGGGTCCTCTCCTGTTTGGTATCTACTTCTCTGAAGTGCAGGCCAACACAGAAGGTCTTTGGCTAACAGAGTTTGCAGATGACTGCAAACTAGGAGTCATAATCGAAACTCCTAACGATGTGGACAAACTACAAAAGGGCCTCACTAAGACAGATACCTGGTGTCAAAGCCATGGCCTGAAGCTCAATGCCAAAAAGTGTATTGTCATCCCCTTTGGTAAAAACTCTGTACCCATGAACTACCACATAGCTGGCAGTCTACTTAATGCCGAAAATGTGATGAGACCTTGGGACACAGGTGGACAGTAGTCTCTCCTTTGATAATCACATTGCCACAGTGGTCAGGAAATCCTTCTACGTGGCTCATCTCATCACAAAAGGATTCTCATCCAGAAAAAAAGAGGTCATTGTTCCCCTCTACTCATCACTCATTAGACCCATTATAGAGTACAATGCCCCTTTTGGTATGTACCTCACAAGACACCACGAATTCACAAAAGGTAAACCAAAAACCAATAAATCCTCAAAATATGGAGAAAAACAGGACAAAGTTGAAATGTCCAAGGATTTTAATGACTCCACACGCTAAAACCACCACAATAGATAAGCACAAATCCAAAACTGCATAAACGCTATTCCAGGTACTGCGTTTTCGTATTCCACACTGCACTTCATCAAATAATGTTATACATTCCACCAAACATTTATATATCTTCACTAATAAAATAATTTGCTTAATTAATTAAATCACATTCATTTAAAATTTAAAAGGGCAATGGATATGTAAAAAATGATATCCATGGAGCATTAAATGAATTTAAAAAAGAAACCAAAATAACACTATTACTTCTCAATAGTTAAAACCTTTGTGTTTGACAAAATGTTGTGTTTGAAATTACATTCCTTATAACTTATAGCAGCAAAAATTAATTAAAATAATTAAAAGTTCCATGTTTTAAAACTAATAAAACTAATAAATATCTGTTAAAACCTATGATCTGCATTGCCATCCAGTGGTTATTTAAAAGTACTGCAGATCTTCTCACTTAAAATTTTTTTCTATAATGTTAAGCATATATTACCATACCTCACAAGACATCTACAACTGGAAAGACCACAGAAATACCTCACAAAGAGGATTACTGGCCTCAAACAGATGCCCTATGCAGACCGTCCATCGCATATCGCCTACTCAGGGGTGATCTCTGCCTAACATACAAAGCTATGTCAAACCCAGAGCTGTTGGACATGCTCCACTTAAAGAAATCCCAATCCTTCCGAGCTACACACTCTAGGGACCTAAACCTTGCCACCACAATAAACAGAACATGCTGGAGGGATAGATTCCTGTCCAAGAGACTTCCCATACTCTGGAACAGACTACCTATCTATGTCAAACAGAGCTCCTCATTAGCACTCTTCAAGAAAAATCTTGATGATTGGATGGAAAATGGGAAATTCACCCCGGGGATTACTTCTGTGTCTCTGCTGGACAGTGGCACAGGAAAATAATTTTCTTGGGTGACGAAAGCCAGGGTACATTTTTTGGCTAGGCTTATATGGGCCCTGTGGGCCGATAGCCTAGTACCTACCTATGAACCTATGAAAGGTCATCCTGTCGATTATATAAGAAAAGCTCATACTGTATCTCATGTTCAGACACTGTGCCGCTAGTTGTATCGTGTATATCGATCTGCAAGTGCAATCCTATTCCAAATCATGTTCATGCGGTAAAGCCCACTCATATCAGTACAGAATGACTGTAGGAACTCCTTTTTTCTGTCTTCCAGGAGTGTGAAGGAATGACACTAAGAACCTCCTTCAGTAAACTGAAAACAAATGTTTGCATCAGGAAAGTCTCTCTCACTCTCCCGTGTGGAAGGAACCCCTGCCCCAACCCACCCCCAAATTCTATATTACAACTGCGTGGTCACACAACAGTGGAGAAAAATGCAAACACATGGCTCATTGAAGTTGCTTTCTCAGAGAAACCTTTTCTCAGTTTTAGCACTTGCACAAATTACATTCACATAATTGCCATGCTCCCAACATTTTAAACAATAATTCTTTTTCAAGTTTTAGTCCTGTTCAGCAATGAGGCAGATTAATATGTATGCTGTGATGACCCACCACTGAACCAGTAATCAAGGAGCCTCAATCCTTACCACTGGCAACAGTGGGGGACATACACTGGGAGGATAACAGGTACACACACAGTATTTCCTGATGCACCTCTCTGCATCAAATGCAATTTCCCTTAAGTGCACACACAGACTGCAGTCAGCCCAGGACTGGTTTCTCCCTCTTTCTCCAGATCCCCAATAAGACTCCGCACTGGCACAGGTATAGAGTTGAGATCTCAGCTGAGTGGCTAAGCCAAGACCTCCAGCACCCTCTCTGTCCAATCAGTGCTTTGTATCCCTGCCCAAGTAGCTGACACACACGCAGTCTTTGAGGTTTGATTTACACCCACACACACACACACACACACACACACACACACACACACACACACACACACACACACACACACACACACACACGGAAAAGGCTGGCACCGGGTTACTAGCTATGCCTCCTTTCCCCAGACTATAAAGTAGGTATCACTGCCACAAACCAACTCCTTATCAGCTACTTTAAGGGCCTTAACAAAGCGTGTCCAATCTTACTGTGTAATATTAATATTAATACAATTTTCATCCGCAAATCAGGAACCTTGATATGGTGCTTGAAAAAGAAATTAGAAAAGTATTTGATCAAAAATTGATGGAAAGCAACCTTACAAAACAAGAATATGAGACTTTGAATGAACTGAAGCGGAATACTGGTATTAGAATCATGAAACCAGATAAGGGAGGGGGGGTAGTTATTATGGAAAATATCATTTATGAAGGGAAAATGAACTGCATTCTTAGAGAGGAATCTAAATATAAATGTGTATCACTTAATGAAGTTAATTTAGCTTATCATAAAATAGATATTGCATTGAACAACATGATTGTGGAAGGCACAATTGACAACAAAATGTACAAATTTTTACATGTATCCAAACCAAAAATTCCTATAATTTTCGGGATAGCGAAAGTGCATAAGAATGTGTACAATCCCCCTTTAAGACCGATTGTTGCTGCGGATGGATCAAAAATGCTTCCCATGGCAAAATATGTTGATTTAAAGATGAAACACATATGTAATGAAAATAATCATATATTAAAAGATTCATGGGATTTACTGAGATGCATTACATCGGACCTTATGTCAGACAATCTTATTTTTGTTACATTTGATGTAATAGATCTTTTTACTTGCATACCCCATGATGAAGGGTTAGGAATGTTTGAAGATATAGTATTTGCTGACAAAAAGCTTACACACTCTGAGAAGGTAGCTATTGTTGAACTTGCTGACATGGTACTCAAATATAATTTCATTCTTTTTAATGGAGAATATTATCAACAGATACAGGGAGTATCAATGGGCGCAGCATGCGCACACACTTACGCCAATATAGTGTTAGCTAGTTGGGAAACTTTATATATTCTGAATTCAACATTTAACCAATACTGGTCTTTATACCGTCGCTACTTGGACGATATAGTTATTTTTTGGATAGGGGGTAACGATAAATTGTCTGAATTTTTTGAGTACATTCAGAGTACGACAAGTTTTTTGAAATTTACGTACACTACCTCCACAGACCGCTTACAATACTTAGATATAGAAGTTTATAAAAATAAGAACAAGAATGATTTTGAAGCAAAAGTATACAGAAAAAGCACATTTTGTAATTCCTTTCTGCACTATGCAAGTGCACACCCCCCACACTGCAAAAAGAATATAGTTAAAGGGCAGTTTGTGAGGGGGTGTCGTATGAGAAGTAAGGATGAGGATTTTCAAATAGAATGCAATACACTTGAAGGGATGTTTTGTGCAAGGGGGTATCCAACTGAGTTTGTAAAAAAACATTAGAGAGGAGGTAGAACAAAGTAGAACAACTAAATTTAAACCTATAAAGGGAAGTTTGGTAGACAATAAATTTAATACTAAGGATACCAAAAATAATAAAAATAATAAAACACATGGTGTGGATGCACATTACGAGTCTGCTTTAATCTTAGAGTACAATACCTTTAATTCTAAGGTCAAAAGGTTATTCCAGACTGAATGGGATAAATTTATATCTTTTTCAGATATCGAAAATATTAATAAATGTACCCCTAGAATAGTATATAAGAATGCATGGAGTATAAAAAAGATACTGGATAACAACAAAACAAGTAAAAATGACATCTTTAATAATACAACAATACTAAGAGAAAGTAAGAATGGAACGTACAAATGTGGACATTGTAAGCAATGTGAGTATATTCTAAACAAAGGAGAGATACACTTGGAAAGTAGGGATGCAACTATCAACAGTATCGCGCACTACAATTGTGAAACGAAGGGGGTGGTATACATGGCTATATGTGTAAAATGCAGTTCATTTTATATTGGTAAGACAGAGAGGGTGCTGAAGAGAAGAATCTATGAACACATATATGAAATATCCAAATCCAAGGAGACTAATGCGTTGTATAAGCACACTAGAGTGTGTGACGGCTCAAGATTTTTATTTTTTGTTTTAGAACAAGTGAAAAGGGAAATGAGGGGAGGCTTATGGGAGGAATGGCTGGAATACAAGGAGCTTTGGTGGCAAATCATGTTAGAAGCCACCAAAATACCTGGGTTAAATGAACATGTATCATTGTCCCCTGTGTTAAAACTAAGAGCAGCTAAAATATAAATCAAATGATGACATACTATTATTTTAACAATAGGTTCATAGGTTCATAGGTTCATGCTAGGCTATCTGCCAAAGGGCATTTATAAGCCTAGTCAGAGTTTTGCGGCTTTCGCCATCCCTTTAGTTTGGAGGATACTATGCCCATTATTTTGCTGTGCCTCTGTCAAGCAGTGACACTGAGATAATCCCTGGGGTATATCTGCGATCTCCCATCCATTGGTCAAGATTTCTCTTGAACAAAGCCAGCGAGGTGCTCTGCCTCACATGTACCGGGATTTTGTTCCACAGCATGGGGAGTCTCTGGGTGATGAATCTGTCCCTCCAGCACATCCTATTAATAACCGTGTCAAGGTTTAAGTCTCCTGCCCTTGTAGTTCTGAGGGATCTAGATTTTTTGAGGTGAAGCATGTTCATCAGTTCTGAGTTGGACATGGCCTTGTATGTCAGGCACAGGTCACCTCTGAGCAGACGGTAAGCGACTGAGTAGAGCTGAAGTTCCTTCAGTCGGGCAGCATAGGACATATTTTTGAGACCTTTTATCCTTTTGGTGAGGAACTTTTGGGGCCTTTCCAGT
The DNA here is from genome assembly GCF_019279795.1 of Protopterus annectens. NCBI lineage: Eukaryota > Metazoa > Chordata > Ceratodontiformes > Protopteridae > Protopterus > Protopterus annectens. Next base: position 1,301,504,170 of record NC_056747.1, read on the forward strand.
TGCTGCAGGTGTCGTGTCAGATACATTCCGAATGGGGCATTGTACTCAATCATAGGTCTAATGAGTGATGAGTACAAGGGGACGATGACTTCCCTTGATCTAGAAGTGAATCCCTTCATGATTAGGTGGGCAATGTAGAAGGTCTTCCTAACTACTTTGGCAACGTGAGTATCAAATGAAAGGTTACTGCCAACCTGGGTACCCAGATCCCTGATAACCTCTTCTGTGCTTAGTGGGTTGCCGCCTATATGGTAGCTAGGGGTAACCTTGTTTTTCCCGAAGGGTATGACTATGCATTTTTGGCGTTTAACTTTAGGCCATGGTTCTGGCACCAGTTTTCCGTTTCTATAAGACCCTTCTGAAGGAAATCTGTGTCAGATGTGTTCTCAACTATGGCGCCCAGTTTGCAGTCATCTGCAAATTTTGTCAGCCATAATCCTCCTGTGTTTGCTTGTACATCTGAAAAGTAGATGCCGAACAGGAGAGGGCCCAGGACTGAGCCCTGTGGGACACCACTTGTGACAGGCTTTGAGTCTTACATGGCGCCAGCAACTCTGACCCTGTGGGTTCTGTCACTTAGCCAATTTGCAACCCATCTTGTGACGTATGGGTTTACATTTAAGCTGATGAGTTTTTCAATGATACCTGAGTGGGGTATTGTGTCAAAAGCCTTTGCCAGGTCGAGGTAGGCTGTGTGGACTGCCTTTCCCTCATCAATGGCCTTGGTGACTGTTTCGAAAAAGTCCACCAGGTTTAAAACGCATGATCTGCCCTTGACAAAGCCAAACTGGGTCGGATCCAAAGTCTGCAAGTCTCCTATGTCTTTATTTATGAGTTCCATTATGATCCTCTCCATAGCTTTGCAGATCAAGCTTGTCAAGCTGATGGGATGGTAATTTCCCGGGTCGGTGGAGGCACCTCCTTTGTGAAGTGGGACCACAGTTGGCGTACGCCACTCCTTAGGCACGTATCCTGAGGTGAGGCTAAGATTAAACAGCTGCCCTAACTGCGGGTTTAATTCCTCATTGAGTTCGTGGAGCACACATCTGGGGACACCATCTGGTCCCATGGATGCTGTGTTTTTTGCCTTGGAGAGAGCAGTTCTCACCTGAGCATTAGAGATGTTTGGGGGGGCTATAATTCTCTGGTATAGATATCTCACCTTTTGGGGGGGAGGGGGGAGTTTGCACTGAACCTGTCTGCCAGTATGTTGGCAATGTCTGTAGGTTCAGTAATTTGTACATCATTTTGAACTAATTCTGAGCATATCTGGGAGTTTCCTCCCAGGTTTCTAACATAGCTAAAGAAGGCCTTATGATTGTCCTTTGAGTCCTTAGCGACTTTTCTCTCAAAATTTGCCTTGGATGATTTTATGAGAGATCTTAATTTTTTACTTATAATGATCAAGGGTGTTTTCCTTTTAAGGATTTTGCTCTATCTTGTAGTAGCTTCCTCCTTTTGTTGTAGAGCTTGTTTATGGCTGGGGTCCACCAAACTGGATGCTTGCCTTTGGTACAAAGGGTCTTTGTTTTGTTTGGGATTGCCTGATCCATGCAGTCCTGTAGGTGCTGGTAGAAGGCATTTGTAAGTGATTCAGCGGCTTGAGTAATGGTTTCCACAGTCTCGGGGGCCTTAAAAGAGACCACACTAGCCTTTAGAAGTGTGAAGTCAGCTTTTGAGAAGTTCTTCACTGTGGTCTTTTTTATCTCAGGTGGGGGCGGGATGTGGACTTCCAGTGAGATTAGTTTATGGTCTGATCTCACCAGTGAAGGGTATACTTCCGGTGTTGAACATTGTGACCCCATGTTTGTGATGATGAGATCTAGTATGTTATCTCCTCTTGTGGGAATGGTGACTAGTTGTTCCATGGCATTTGAGTTTATGAACTCTAGGAACCTTTGGGCTAGATTGTTGGGGCTGGAGTAGTGATCCCAGTCTATATTCGGGTAGTTGAAATCACCTAGTATGATGGTGTTTGGAGATACATTTATCCCCTCCAGTGTTTTCAGGAAAGCTATGTGAGGTTCCTGAGATTGAGAGGGTGGCCTGTAACATGCTACAAATTGCAGAGCAGTCTTGCCTATGGTTAATTGCACCTGGATGGTCTCCGATGCATCATGCGTTGCCACCAACCTTGAGGTGTGGGTGTTCTTGATGAATATAGACACCCCCCCTCCTTTCTTGGTGTTGTCCAGATTTTGGGGCCGGAACGCATGATATGAGGTAAAGCCTGATAGTGCCGGGGTGCTCTCGGGAGCCTTGAACCAGGTTTCAGTCACAGCACAGACATCGATGTTCTCCATACTGAGAAGGGCCTCGAGTGCATGCATCTTGAGGTTGAGACTCCTGGCATTGAGCAGCATTACCCTTAGTTTTTTTCCTTTTTTGTGTTGTAGGGTGGTAGGTGTTGAATTTGAGCCTTGCCTAAAAAAGGCACTATGGGGGTGGCAAGAGCCTTTGCCAATATCCGGAAGCCCAGGGGTGACAGGTGCAAGCCATCCCTTGCGAAGCAGCGTGGCTATTAACATTATGAATGGAAAAGTAAAATGAAAATACAATGAGGAGAATGAAATCATATTTATTTTAATTATTTATTTATTCTAACTGTTATTTATTTAAGCAACTTGATTACAGTGCATATTTATTTATTATTTATGTATTTTGGAGATTTTATTAAAGTTTTTAATGAGATAATTGATTTTAAAATGGGCTATACACTGTATAAAATGTGATGGAAGTTTTTAATATGTATGAGCCATAGTGTTTCATTGGAGGAACCAGGATGCAAATTTTATTATTCGTTGAATTAAATTTAATTGTACTATATAATTACTAATTAAGCACAATTAACTCATCTGATGAAGTCCTATTTCGTTGTGGACGAAAACGCATTGTTACTGAAGAGCGTTTATGTGTCGTGATTACTTGTCGAATAAAGTTCTCATCATTTTGCTGGTGTACACTCCTTTCCATCTGGTTGGATTTATTAATATTAATACAAATAGTAGTTTTATCAAGAGCAAGACTATTAGCAGTGGCCCACACAGTGTCACCAAATAAATATGCAAGTACTCTCAAAACATAAATACATAAATATCTCTAGACAGATAAGCCACAATGAAAGGTTTAAACATATTTAATAATAAATAATAAAAGAACCAGAAAATAACTCCGTATATAATCACAGTGGCATCAGAGTTCAAAATCACAGGAAATATTTAAAACAACATTGCAGGATAGTCTCAAATAAATAAAGAAAATATCTAAACTAAGCTTTGCTACATTCCTGATTTTATCCAAGAGAATTATATTGCTAAAAGAAATACTCTAAGTAGCAGACAGGAACACCACCACAGGAAGGTAAAACAGATCCTTTATTCACAGATCCAAGTCCTGGTACCTCGGCTTTCTAGCGTTCGTCTGCTATTAATGTTTTTGAACATGTAGTTTGTGCCAGCATGGAAAAAGCATACATTGATTTTTGTAAAAAGAAGAGATTATTTAATCTCTCTAAGGAAGAATGGTTTGCTTTAAAGGAGCTGATGACAAACTTGGATAAGGTAGTAGTCAGACCCGCTGATAAAGGAGGAAACTGGGTTATTATGAATGAAGAAAAGTACATTGACATTGTTGAAAATTTGCTCAGTGAAGATGTATATAGGAAATTGAATGTTAACCCATTAAGACTATACACAGATGAACTTGTTGAATTGCTTGAGAGAGGGGAGAGGCTTGTTTTTTTGTCTAGTAATGATGTTAAAAAATTGCTTTTGAAAGAGCCCAGGCACCCTTATATTTATGCAATTCCAAAACTTCATAAGGACTTGGTTCCAGGTAGACCCATTATTTCAGGAATTGGTTCATATATTGAAAGAACAAATAAATTCCTTTATTTCTATTTCAAATCTTATTTACCCAAAATAGTTTCACACATTAAAAATACTCAAGATGTTTGTGATGAATTGCGGGAGATGTTATGGGATAAGGAATTTTATTGGGCAACTGTGGATATTTCCTCATTATACACAAATATTGATAAGCGGTGGGGCTTGGAAGCAATGAAAAGGGTGATGGGAGAAGGACCTAGAACTGCATTTTTGTTGTCATTGTTAGAATATAGCCTCACACATAACTATTTTGTATGGAAGAAGGAATTTTACCTTCAGGTCAAGGGAACAGCTATGGGTGCGGCCTTTGCTCCTAGTTAATTATATATATGGGTGAGTTTGAAAAAGAATTTGTTTCAAAACAGCTTTTTCATTAACAATGTTATTTTTTATAAAATATACATTGACAACTTCATTTTTGTATGCAGGGGAAGGCCATCTCAATTTGATGTTTTCATACAGGACTTGAATTTAAATTATCATGGGCTTAATTTTGTGTTTGAATATTCAGAGGAAAAAATTTATTTTTTGGATGTTGAATTTTATGTTGGGAAAGATCACAAGGCGCAATTTAGACCATTTAGGAAGGCAACTTCTGTGAATAATTTCCTGCATGCTAGCAGCATGCATCCTCCACATTTAATCAGGGCATTGCCTGAAGGGGAATTCAAAAGGATTCTTAGAAATACATCTGATCCAAAATTATGGGATGAAACACTTAATGAAGTATTTCTTAGACTTTCTAATAGAGGTTATTCAGTAGAGGCATTGCTAGCTATCAAAACTCGATTATGTGGAGGAGGAGGGATAAATGTAGGTAAGGGCTATAATAAATCATGTCCAGGTGAAAATGATGAAAGATTGTTCTTCATCTCTAGATATTCAGATTTTTCACTAGTAGTCGAGAAGATTATTAGACAGTTTTGGTACTTAGTTTGTGAAGATGTGACAGTGGGATGTTTATTTCCCAAACATGTCACATTTTCTTATAGAAGATTCAACAATTTGAAAGAATTGTTGAGTCAAAAGTTAGAATATTCGATGCATGGTCTGAACGTTGGTATGGAAAAGTGTGGAAAATGTTCAGTGTGTCATTTGGCCAGAAATTTAAATGGTAAGAAAATTAATGGAAAAAGTATCGGGCTTTTGAAAGATTTAATTGTTTGTCAAACGGGGTTGTTTACATTTTGGGTTGTGATTGTGGTAAACCATTATGGTATATTGGTCAAACTATTAAGAAAATCAAAATACGTATTTTAGAACATCTAGGAGACGTGAGAAGGGGTAATTTGGACAGCCCTGTTGCTTTACATTTCATAGGTGTCCACAACAGTTGCACGGATGGATTCATTTTCAGCGTGTTGGCTAGACCACATTTTGAAGCGGGCAATTTCAAAGCTGAGCTTAATAAATTGGAATATAAGATGATTCTAAATTACCATACTTTATATCCAAGGGGTATGAATTTGGATACGGGTATACCATTATAAACTTAATTTCTCAAATATTGAAGTATGTTATTATATATCACACTTGGGTGAATTGGTAAATAGATTTTGTATTGTGACATGATAGGTTGATTTTTTTGTAATATTTAAAAAAAAATCTTATTGTATGGTCAGGCACTCATCAAAGTTGTTTAATACATTGGGTATTCAGTGTATATTTAACATATTGGACATTTAGTGTATGTTGTGTGTATTTGTTATATCCACTTATTTATTTACTTATTCATTCATCTGACATTATGTTAGAGTTTTTTTGCACTAGGGACTATGTATTCTGAAGTGTTTTTGTAAGATGAAGTTTGCATTCAATCAATGTAATGTTGTTCATAGCGCAAATGAACTAATTAGTTTTGATTGATTAATTAGGAAGTTGGCTGATGAATTATTGCTGCTGTATTTAAAGAAAAGGTTTTTGAATGATAAAATGTTCCACTGAAGGTGAAAAGCCAAGGTACCAGGACTTGGATCTGTGAATAAAGGATCTGTTTTACCTTCCTGTGGTGGTGTTCCTGTCTGCTACTTAGCGTATTTCTTTTGGTTCGTGTTCATGTTTGCAGTTTTGTCAAGAATTATATTACTCCCTAGTAACTTACTTCATCAGAGCAATGCAAATGTGATGAATGGTTCTGGTCAGGTCCAAGACATAATACAGAATGCACTGTCTATTTAAGAGAATTCTCAAATTAATATGTCAAATATTACTGCTAGGATAGCTGGCAGAATGACATCATTTCTTGTAATCTGACTCTATCCTAGGTGAAACTATTGCATTCCTTTACATTTCAAAACTAGTAATTAGTTCACTCCAAAGACAAAACAGGGAGCTTCTCAGCACAGACTCTGTGTCTAGCTGCATTGAAAACTGAAAGATACCATATTTTATTGTGTAGCCATAAAGTAATTTAATTTCAGTTATTTTTCTGAAGTTAACCTCCTGTATTCCACTTTCCACTATTAAAATATATACATTCCAGCAGTTACAATAGTGCATGTACATTTCTGTTCTATTCCAGTAGGGCACACTCTAGTTACATGTCAAACAGCACTTTCCAAAAACCTTTTCAACATACGCTTCTGTACCAGCAGTTTGATATACACATGACATACAGTTCTAATACATTTGTAACACAAGTATCTTATATAAATCATGTTGATATTCACAAGTGACATAATTATTTACAAAATCCCAGATACCTGTGCTGGCAGTATCGCTCTTTGTCACATATGCAATAAACATCTGTCAGCATATCAACTCACCACCCCCCCATCCCTAGCAACAAATGGAAGAAGTTTCACATTTTAAGTACCCTTGGAAAGTTTTCCTAGTCAGTCTCCTTAAATATTCAGACTTACAGTTAGAGACTCACAAAAAACTCATCTGTATATTGTGAAAATGAAAATTATAGTTGGGATTGTACCCCACTTACAAAAATGCTACATGCCAGTAGTTCAACATAATGACAAAATTTGGGTTAGGTCCAGTGTGTAGACTATATGGTGTAATACATGAATACAGACTCTATGCTGGAATATAAGGGTATAGAATCTATGGTGTAATTTATGGGTATAGCCTCTATGGAGTAATATAAGGCCACATAACATAATATAGGGGTATAGACTATATGGAGAAATACAGAGGTACAGACTCTATGACATAATTTAGAGGTATAAACTCCATGGAGTAATATAGGGGTGCCGACTCTATGGTGTAATATAGGGTTATAGACTCTGTGGCATAATATATGGGTACATACTGTATGGTGTAATATAGGTGTATAGACTATGGCGTAATATAGGGGTATAGACTCTATGGAGTAATATAGTGGGATGTACAGACTCTGTGGCATAATATAGGGTTACATACTCTATGGTGTAATTTAGGCGTATAGACTCTATTGTAATATAGGGGTACATATTCTATGGTGTAATATAGGTAGCACCATGAATATTTTTTATCACATGAAAAAGACTTCTAAAGCTGATCAGAATGGGCTAGTTGTGACATAAAGTCTTAATACTTGATGGGTGTGCTAGAAGGCAAAGTCTGTTAGCTAGTCACACATCAAGCAAATGAAGGCTGTAATTATACACCTCCATATATACCATCATATCAAGCACACAAAGAGAGTGACAACTGAACAAAAACTAGCATCTTTTGATCTAATTGGAGGAGTTAAGCAACTAAAGATATGAGATGGTGGAAGGCATGGACAATGCCCACTCTAGCTGGTTTTGTGTGACCTCCCACATATCATCTCTGAACACTCGAACACAATAAACCAAACCAGCAGCAAACACTTCTCGCTGGGAGATAGAATGTGTCTCTCTACTTCTTTGGCTTCTTCCATGTTACCGCCTGTCATCATAGTTCCTCCAGGACTCTTTGGCTGTTCATGCTATATGATCAAACCTGCTCATTGCCAAAACCATCATTCTTCAGGCCTTTAATTTCTATTCCATCTTTCTCTTCTCAATTGTCACTCAATATCGCTACCATTTCTCTTGGTTTAATTTCTCCAAGTGTTTTGGGTTTCTAATACCATTACAGGAATGTACCCCATTCCTAAGTCAAAGTAAGATTAAATTAACACTAAGAAATAACTTAGTTTGATAAAAGCTATACAGAGTGAGCTACAGACTCTGGAATTCCTATCACATGCTTGTCCCCTTTTCTTGCCTTATATTCCATAATTCCATGTTATCAATCTTTTCCCTCAGATGCTGGATTTCACTTTCCAGGTACTTGTTACATCTTGCTGATCTTACTTCCTTCGGCTTTCTAACAGCAATGTGTTAATGATATGTTTCTGATTCTAAAGATGCCAACAGTTCCTTTTGTCTTTCTTTGTAACAAACCACAACATTTTAAACATGTTTCTATTGTGTGTGTTACTTAAAGGCTCCAAATTGCTTAAAGCATGCTCACTTGTTTCTTCTGTGACCATTCTTTGCCACAGAACAGTTTTGGTAAATGTCTTAGCTTAATTCTTCATACAAAAAGGAGGACAGATAACAAGATCTCAGAAGAATCAACCTGCCATGTCAGGCTACAAGCCACATCCCCAGGTATGTAAGCGTTTTTATTTAATTTTAAAACTTGAAATTTTAGTTTTTAAAATAAAAATAAGGAAAAACAATCCTGTATTTGGTAGTAAGAAAATCATTTTATGTTGCACAACTTATAAACAAGAGTATTGCATCATGGTACAATGAAGTCATCGTTCCACTGTATTCAGCCATCAAGAGATTAGTCATTGAGTACAACACTCCCTTCAGTATGCACCTGACCAGGTACATGCAACAACTAGAACACTCGCAGAGGTTCCCAACAAAAGGGATACAGGGCATAATCAATATGTCCTACGAGGATCACCTCCTTCAGAACTTCTGCATATCTGCAAAACAAATAGCATCAGAATTAGCAGAGCAGGGGTCCTAAACCTCATCTGAAACATAAATAGGACATGTTGAAGGGACAGGTGTGTGCCTCAGAGACTCCTCCCTCTCTGGAACTGGCTTCCTGTCCATGTGAACTAGAGTTCTTCCCTAATCCAGTTTCAGGCATAACTTGAATCAGTGGATGAAGGATCAGAAATTTGCCTCTGGTGAACAGAGGCAGCCTGTAAATGCTTTATCCCCCACTCCCTAGCCTACATTTATGCCTTAGAATAATCTCAAGGTTCCAAACCTGTCAGATACATTTCAGATGCAATGCTTGGCTTAAAAAGGCCCCTGTGGTCATTATCCTAGTATACAACTATAAACCTATTCATCGTTACGGAGTTAAATGTTACTGCTAAAGTAACAGATGTACTAAAAAAAGAGGAAGATATAAGAACTGATAGAAGCCAAAGGGCAAAAAAATGCCCTTATAGAAGAGAATGGGCAGGAATGGCATGGGCATTGTAAGGAATTATAAAAGTCTCAGTGAGAAGATAATACATTGACTATGCACAGCAAGGACTGCAGGAGGAGAAACCACGATAAACCAAGGCAGGATGGAAAATTCAGAAGACGTGAGGAACTGGTGGTCCCTAGAAATCCTCTGGTGGGTTGAGTGGTAAAGCACAGTAGAATGCAGAGGCTAACAAGGACCTAAGACATTTACAGGGGTGACAGGTGAGGGGCATTACCAGTTTGCCAGCTATGTAAGGGTGGTCTGCATTATTCATGTGGACTGGATATGCCAGCAATTTTTCCTTAGCAGTATTTCCAATTTTGAAAAAAAAAAAAAAAAAAAAAGAATGTTGCAAGTTATGATTACTTGATTAACTAATCCTAAGTTAAAATAAAGGCAAACAGACCTTGACTGTTCATCTATGTAGTTTATGATCCCTTATAGACTGACTAAGTAACTTGGGTGCCAGTGTCAGAAAAACAATGCCAAGATAGCTGAAGGCTTCTTTTCCATTTAAAGGTAATTCTTCAACATTCTCCCCAGGATGGTAAATGAACATGTGAAAAGCTTCAAAAGCATGGTCCAGAAAATTAAAAGTATATGCCATGATGAAATTCCTCTACCATTCAGGCAGGATGGAGCTGTTAGGAGAACACACCACACATTATAAAGGATACTTCCTGTCGCTTTCGTGTTAGGACACGAATACATTAATCTTCATGGATTCTGTTCAAGCAGCTTTATTTCATACAAACGCATTGCTATTGTTGACTACAGACTGTAACTTAAGTGACTTATATACAATTAAGGACTATGATAATGCATGCTCACTGGGCGGCCACGGTGGTGCAGCGGTTAGCGTTGCCGCCTCACAGCAAGAGGTTCTCCGGTTCGATCCTCGGCTGGGGTGCCTTCTGTGCGGAGTCTGCATGTCCTCCCTGTGGTCACGTGGGTTTCCTCTGGGTGCTCCGGTTTTCTCCCACATCCCAAAGACATGCTGTAGGTGGATTGGACACTCTAAAAATTGGCCCTAGGTGTGAATGCGTGCATGTGTGTGCCTTCTGTGGAAGTTTGGGTGCCAGGCTGGCAACTCGACACCGTAAAAACTCCACTGCCAATCATGAGCAGACAGGTGAGACGCTGTGGTGACCCCTAACCGGGAAAAGCCGAAATAAGAAGAAGAAGAATCATGCATGCTCACTACCTAGCAGCTCCTTCAAAATGACACTAAGGTTGTGCATGTGTGCAGGTTATATACGTGCACGGACAGCCTTGCATGCTTCTTAAAGACACAAGCACACATACTTTACACTCTGATCTACATCCTCCCTCTCTGAGGCAAAGACCATACAATTGTTATAAGACTGATTGGCATTATACAATACTAAAACATATAGGAATGTACAATCAAGTCCACGTTGCTGCATATTTCACACTTGGTTTAGACACTTGTCCATATCGTGTGACATAAAATTGGGAATTAGATTTAGCAACTGGGACAGTTTCTGCAAAATGGTTGACCTGTGGAATGTTCAAATCACTTTCAGGGACAGAATCAGACTTTTGAACACATTCTGGCCTAGAAACACTGTCTGACCCATTCTTTGATTTAGAGTCTGCATCACAGATACAATGTTGTGATTGCAATGATGATGATTCTGGTACAGGAAAAAGATATCTGCAATTCCTCTTATACTCCACTCCTTCAGAATTTACTAAATAAGATCTCAGCTCGGCACAGATGCCTGTAATCTGTCCTATTCGATCAAAACCTTTTGTTGTCTGGATTCATACCATTGCTCCTTCCCTCAACGAATGAAGTAATCTGGTCAATCTGACATAACTAAATTTCTAGTTATTATGCTTCTTAAACAATTAAGCCTTGATGGTTTTATTATTCTTAGGTTTAGGATTCAATGAACTGGAAGTAATGGGTAGTGTAGTTCTAGTTTGCCTGGAAAGTAATCTTTGAGCGGGTGAGCCATGAATATCATCATGGGGTATTTTTCTGAGATTAAGCAAATTCAAGACACATTAGTGTTGTCATGCTTTGACCTCTCAAGTAAGTGCTTTGCACTCTGTATTGCTGGTCCAGCTAGACCACTGGATTGGGGATATTCAGGACTACTAGTGACACGTACAAAATCCCATTCTCTTACAAATTTCTGAAAAACTTAGCTAGTGAATTGAGTACCATTGTCAGAAATAACTTTGTGTGGACTACCATGAACTGAGAAATGATGTTTCAAGTTAATAATAACAGTACTTGAGGATACGTTTAGTTGTAGATCAATCTCAAACCAATTTGAATAAGAGTCTACCAAAACTAAATAGTGTTGATTGTTCCATTCAAATATATCAGTTGCTACAGTAGACCAAGGTAGTTTAGGAGCTGGATGTAGCTGAAACAGTTCTCTTTGCAAATGCAGTCTAGTACTATTGCATACTGAACAAGAAGAAAGAACTTTGTCAATGTCTTTTGATAATGTAGGCCAAAATACCAATTCTCTGGCTCTTCCATTTGTGGATGTGGATCCTGGGTGACCACGATGCAAAATTTGAATATATTCTTGCTGTAAGGAAGAACAATTTTAGGACCTATGGAAAAAATGCCATCTTCCATCAACAAGTTATCTCTGTAAGGAAAATACGCTTACACCACAGGTGATACACTAGATTGCTTTGACAGCCATCCAACATTAATGTAATGAATGAACCTCTGTGAAATTGGATCAGGCTGAGTGTGATCTCTTAACTCATCAAGTCTAGTGGTGGAAAAAATATGCATTGACATTACATCGTCAAAAGTTTCTGCATCAAGCTGTTCTGCTGTGTTTCTAGAAGATCTGGATAAAGTATCAGACAAATAAAGTAACTTGCCTCTAGTGTAGACCATTTTGAAATTGTACGCTTGCAATTTGAGCATCATTCTTTGCAATCTTGCTGGAGCAGAACGCATAAGCTTCTTTAGAATAGTAACTAGAGGATGATGATTAGTTTCGATCTGAATAGCTCAACCATAAATATAATCCTGAAACTTGGAGCATGCAAATACTATAGCCAAAAGCTCTTTCTCAATATGACCATATTGCATCTCAGTTTGGGTTAGTGTTATAGATACATAGGCTACTGGTCTGCCCTCTTGAAGTATGACTGCGCTTAGGCCAAATTCTGAAGCATCACAGGAAAGAATAACTGGTTTGTTCACATTATAGTATCTTAATGTAGGTGGGTGGCAATTTTCTGCTTAATGTCTTCAAATGCCTTCTAATGATGTTCCAGCCATGACCATGCAACATTTTGCATGTTCGCTCTCTTAAAGATGCTGTTAATTCACTGAAGTCTGGTATAAATTTGCCTAAGTAGTTGACCATGCCCAGAAAATGCTACAAACCTTGTATGTTGTCTGATGCTGATATCTCTAGAATAGCTGCTTGCTTGGTCAGGTTTGGTCTCAAGCCTGCACTTGTAAACAAATGACCTACGTATGCAACTTCTGGAAGTCTGAATTTGCACTTCAGAAGATTAAGCTTTAAGTTCACTTTATGTGCTCTATCTAGAACTTTCTTAAGGTTTCTGACATGCTCTGCTTCACCATTGCCTCCAACTAGCAGATCATCTACTACTATGGCACAGAGATAACCTGAAAACATTTGCTCCATTGCACACTGAAAAACTTCACTTGCAGAATTTATTCCAAATGGCATCCTTAATAATCTGTATCTGTGAAATGGAGTATCAAAAGCAGTTAGAAGTGAGGATTTGCAATCCAGCATCATTTGCCAAAATTAACTCTTTGCATCTAAAATGGAAAATACAGTGGCATTCGGTATTAGAGCTGCAATTTCTTCAACTGTGCGCATTGGATGATACAGTCTTTTTAAAGCTTTGTTCAAATCTCTCTGGTCAATGCATATTCTGATTTAATCTGAGCCTTTTCTGTGAGTGGCTACCATGGACGGGACCCATTTTGTTGGTTCTGTGACTGGACAAATCACACCTTGCGGCACCATTTTATCCAACTGAGATTTTTACTTTATTTTGCATAGCTATCGGAGCTCTTCTTGCTGGTCTGACTACCGGAGTGATCTTTGGGTATAATTTCTTGGAATACACAACTGGAAGCTCGCCCAACTTGTCATCAAAAACATCAGTATACTCTGAAAAAATGGCTTCAAAGAAATTGGAACTTGGAACTGCACTCATATAATGAACTTCTTTAGCAAAAGAAAGCAGATGCATTCTTAAACTGTCTTTGAGACCCAATAAAGATTGCACTGGCCTTCAGACTACGTAGAACAACAAGTTGTAGCATTTCTCAGCTAAATAACATGAAAGTATCACTGAACCTTCTGTTTGAATCTCTTCACCTCCATAAGCAACAAGTCTCGCCCTACTGGTTACATTGAGTTGCTCATTAGTTCTTACTTTTGCAAAAGCGTCCACTGATATAGCATTGCACTTTGACCCAGTGTCTGCTTTGAGCTCTGTGGATTTTCCATTAATCTGGACTGTACAAAACACTTCACTTCTTGTCAATACATTTACTACGTAAACTCTTTCACCAAGCACTGATACATCATCTACATAGAAAGCTGACTGTTTCGGCTCTACTTGATCAACTTGCTTTTTTGTGCGACCTTTCTTTACAACTGCGTGAGGCTTGCTTGATTTACAATACTTTTGGAAATAGTTCAGTTTTTTACATTTGCTGACCAAATGCTAAGCAATTCTCTCTTTTAGACTCATGATTCATACCACAATTGCGACAGTTAACAATAAAGCTAGATTTGGGTTTTGCTGATTTGCATTTGTGTTGCACTGAGATGGTGCTGGGGTTTGCACTTTTCCTGGAACTTTCTAGAAAACCTTGTGGCTTCTTTGGAAATCCTATAACTGCCATGTGCTTAGGCCTGTTCTTGTCTGTCATGTGTTGCATACTATCTGCGTTTGCTCTGGAACCAACTGAATCCATGCTCTTGTCATTCACAAGCATACTAGTATGTTTTTCTGTTTCCTCATGGATTTGACAAACCTCTATGGCTTTGTTCAATGTTAAATCCGTGTCATGAAGTAAAATCTTTCTCATGGCAGCACTATTAATATCACACAAGCCTGTTCTTTATTAGCTCATCTTTTAGATCACCAAACCAACACGTCTTAGCTCTGTCTCTCAAGTCAGTTATATAAACTGCAAATGTTTCCCCTGGTTTCTGATATCTTGTATAAAACAAATGTCTCTCTAAAGTAACATTCATCTGGGGGTTGCACATCTTTCTAAATTTGCGTTTCAAACACCCCTTGATTCAGCTTGTACAACAATATGGCGGTCTGCACCTTCTCCTTCATAAACTGCTGGTGCATGCACAAATGAACACTCTCTTTCTATGGCCTCTGACCCTGCTAGATTTAGCAAAATAAATGCCCTGGTGCATGCATCTCTATCTGCATAAGCTGCTTACATGAAAATATTGCACTCTTGCTCAAGTATTCTCCAGTTCTCTGCAACATTCTGGTCAAACACAAGTGATAGGGGTTTTCGAAATCCATCTGCCATATTAACACATACCAGCAAAGGGAGGTTTTGCAAATAAAAATACAACAAAAAGGCCACTAAAAATATAAAAATTACCACCTTAGACTTTATTAACAAAAACATCTTAAGTCTCTAGCACTTCAGCATAAAATGCCTTCTAGGAGTACATCAGTAAGGAAAAAACAGTGACATTTTATATAAACATTAACTATCAATTATAGAACACAACTAAATTAATATCTAAAACATCAAATACTGTATTTCTATTGTACTTAGAAAACAATTATATCAAACGTTTCCACTAACATTCATTATTAAGTCCACAAGGGCTTTTAAAATATAAATACTTTCTTTATATAACAAATGATGTTTATTCTTAAGTTGCCAAAACCCCAATTAACCTGTTCTATGATGTTGGCTTGCAAGGAGTCGGGATTGCTATTGTGAAACAACTTAAAATGCATGGCAACAGGACTAGCAACTTTTTCCATTTTTATGTCTCTAATGTGTTCCTGCAGTCTCAATTTAAAACTTCTCTTAGTTTCACCTATACAAAAGAGACTGCAGGAGCATCTGAGAACATCAGATGTTACAGAAGTAAAATGTCCTTTAGGATTTTACAAATAAACATGAATACACACGCATACACATATGCAGAAGTTTCTGGCATAGGTTCATAGGTTCATAAACAGAACTTGTCCAATGCCTTCGTGCCTTGAACGTATATTCTCATTAGTTGGAATTATGCGAATGAACAAACTTGTAGTACCAGTTGACCTAAGGCCGCTCCTGTCTGGAATAACCGGACTTTGTGAAATAAACTTCTTGGGCTTTTCGATACTTTTCTGAACTTTGAGATATAACTTTTCAATGCTTTAATGAACTTTGCAAATTAACTTAATACTTTACTAAACTATGTGAAATAACTTGGTAAAGGAAGAAATGCTTAATTCATGCATCATCACTTTGTTATACTTTTGGAATTTTATCAATAAAGGCAGACATGCTGCAGTCAGGCACCATCACTTTTTAAAGTCGTCACTTTAAAAAACATTCAAGAACTTTACAATGTGACTGAATAATTCATGAGCACTGTAATACTCTTGTAATGTCGTTTTTTGCAAGAAAACACCTCTTATCAGTGTAAGAAACATGTCAAGCAACTGCACAATGCAAATAAATCACACATATGTTACCCAAAACTCAATAGCTTTCGAAGTAGTTGCACTTTGTGAATAACTGCATGCAGCACACTGAAATGTCCCCAAAATGGTGGTATCTTACTAAGCAACGCTTTACAGTACAAGAAGCACTCTGTAATGGCAACACTTTGTGAACAGACACACCCAGCACAAGAACTTTTTTGAAATAGCTATACTTTGACTGGATTGTATGAAATAGTTGCACTTTACACATAATGAACTCTTCAAAATACATGCACAGTAATAAGCACACACTGTAAGCCCTTTTACACACTCTGAGAAACTTTGAATAACTTTAGTTACACCCTTGATACAATACTAAGTCATAGTTATAGGTTCATAGGTTCATAAGTAGGTACTAGGCTTTCAGCCCAAGGGCCTAAGTAAGCCTAGCCAACAAGGTTCCCTGGCTTACGCCACCCAAGAAAGTTAATTTCCTGTGCCCCTGTTGAGCAGAGCCACAGAAGTGATTCCCGGGGTGTATTTCCTATTTCCCATCCACTCATCAAGATTTTCTTGAAGAATGCTACTGACGAACTTTGCTTGACATAGATGGGTAGCTTGTTCCAGAGTATAGGAAGTCTCTGGGACAGGAATCTATCCCTCCAGCATGTTCTGTTTATTGTGGTGACAAGGTGTAGGTCCCTAGAGCATGTAGCTCAGAGGGATTGGGATTTCTTTAGGTGTAGCATGTCCAACAGCTCTGGGTTTAACATAGCTTTACATGTTAGGCAGAGATCTCCTCGGAGTAGGCAATATTCTACAGAGTAAAGCTAAAGTTTTTTGAGATGGTCAGTGTAGGGCATCTGTTTGAGGCCAGTAATCCTCTTTGTGAGGTACTTCTGTGGCCTTTCCAGCTGCTGCAGATGTCTTGTGAGCTACATTCCAAAAGTGGCATTGTGCTCTATAATGGGTCTAATGAGTGCTGAGTAGAGGGGAACAATGACCTCTTTTTTCCTAGATGAGAACCCTTTTGTGATGAAGTGTGCCACATAGAAGGATTGCCTGACTACTGTGACAATGTGATTATCAAAGGAGAGACTACTGTCCACCTGGGTCCCAAGATCTCTTATCACACATTCAGTGTTAAGTAGACTGATGTTTATGTGGTAGTTCATGGGTACAGAGTTTTTACCAAAGGGGATGACAATGCACTTTTTGGCATTGAGCTTGAGGCCATGCCTCTGATACCAGGCATCTGTCTCAGTGAGGCCCTTCTGTATGATGTCCACATCATTTGGGGACTCGACTATGGCTCCTAGTTTGCAGTCATCTGCAAACTTCATTAGCCAGAGGCCTTCTGTGTTGGCCTGTACTTCAAATACCAAACAGGAGAGGTCCCAGGACTGAACCCTGTGGTACTCCACTTGTCACTGGTTTGAAGTCAGATTTGGAGTCTGCAACTTTTACAGTGTGGGTTCTGTCAGTGAACCAGTTGGCAACCCATCTTGTGACATAGGGATTTATACCTAGTTTAGTGAGTTTAGCTATAATTCTAGAATGGGGGATGATGCCGAAAGCCTTGGCGAGGTTAAGATAGACTGTGTGAACCACCTTACCCTCATCTACGGCTTTGGTGACTGCCTCAAAGAAGTCGATCATGTTCAGAAGGCATGATCTGCCTTTCACAAACCTGAACTGGGTGGGGTCCAGAGTTTGGAGGTTACCAATGTCTTTGTTTATGAGTTCCATGATGACACGTTCCATGGCCTTGCAGACCAGGCTCGTCAGGCTAATAGGGTGATAGTTCCCAGAATCGGTGGTGGCTTCCCCTTTGTGGAGTGGGATAACTGTTGCTGTGTGCCATTCAGTGGGCACAAAGCCTGACTTGAGACTATGATTGAACGTGGTGCTTAGGTGGGGAGCCAGTTCGTTCTGAAGTTCATGTAAAATGCAGCCTGGGATGTTGTCTGGTCCCATGGATGCTGTGTTTTTGGTTTTAGAGAGTGAAGCTTTTACCTGCATAGATGTGATTAGAGGGACTCTGCATTCTTCCCATATAGAGATGGGCTCTTTAGGGGGTGAGAAGGGAGTAAAATTAGAAGTGAACCTATCTGCCATGATGTTGGCAATATCAGTTGGTTCTGTAATTTTCGTGCCCAAACACATGCAGTCACCTTGCTTTATTTTGCTTAATGTACCCTTTTTTATTTTCTGTTGTAATTGTTTTGCTCCTCTAAGGCCTTTTTTATGCCCAACGTACTTTTCTTGTGCTCGTTTTACTCTAAACATGCCCAACTTTGCCTCAAACACACTTGTTTTGCTTTAAACATACTCGAATATTTTTATCTTAAACACAAACTGTTCATACTTTCTTCTTGCCTGATAATGCAATTTGTGCCCTTGTAATGCCCCTTTATTGTCTTTCACATTGGGTAAGTAATTAGTTTGATTTGCATTACCTTTGATTCCTTCTGGCTCTGTTTGTGATCTTTTCTCTCACTTTTACTTACTTTCACAGTCGTCTTTACATCTCATGGCTCCGAATATTCTTCTCTCTTTCATCCCAGTTTTGACACCATGCCACTTTTGTGTTAGGACATGAATAAACGAATCTTCATGGGTTCTGTTCAAGCAGCTTTATTTCATACAAACACATTGCTATTGTTGACTACAGACTGTAACTTAAGTAACTTATATACAATTAAGGACTAGGTTCATGCGTGCTCACTCCCTAGCTGCTCCTTCAAAATGGCACTAAGGTTGTGCACTTGTGCAGGTTATATACGTGCATGTAGAGCCTCGCATGCTTCTTAAAGATACAAGCACACACACTTTATACCCTGATCTACACTTCCGTATGGAAATCCTTCACCGCATAGGGGAATCTACATGCAAAGGATCACTTTAAGAATGTAAGGGAGAGATTAATGGAACTGTGTTATGTAACTAGTACAAGTCAGATGTACAAAGGATGGTGATGTGATACATCTGTAAGTGATGGTGTGACACAGACAGCTGTCTGTTGAGTGTCACATGGACACCACTGATTTAGCAATGGCTGTGTCTAGACTAATGTCAGCAAACTTCAGGGAAAGTGAAAGTGGCCTCCATAAATGAATATGTGTACTTATTAACTTAGCTTAGCTTAAACCAAAGGTGCTGATTAGTTAAAATACTGGAAGCTCAGATTAGTCTACACCAAACATCTTCAAGATACATTTAAGGAACAGATACTTTGGCCGGGAGAAAGGCATCGTGGGAAGAGATTCTAAACTGAAGGCATGTTGTCTAAATAGATACAAATGTCTCTGTGAAATGCATTTCTTAGCACATTTCAAAAGTTATTTTGAATAGGATTTGAAGTAAATGGAGGGGGGATAAAAATGAAAAAAGAGGTCAATAATGCACCTTATCTTAGCATACAAAATGGAAGGCAGTATTACAATGTTCCCTAGGGGAAGACATACACAGACACACAAGAAAGCAAAAGGTAAAGAGGATGAAAACTAGATCTGCAGAAAGAAAGAGGCACGCTGTAGGTGTTTTATAAGGAAATGGAGGAAAGTTGCATATAAGGTGGACATAGCATGACATGGTTCAAAGGCTGACAGGTGTATACTAGGCTAATGGCCTTGGGGCTTTTACAACCCTAGCCATAGGACTACCCTGGCATCGTGCCACCTGACCTTAGTTCCCAGTGCCTCTGTCGAGTAGAGCCACTGGAGTAATCCCCGCTGTGAATTTTCTATTTCTCATCCACTCATCAAGATTTATCATGAAGAGGGCCACTGAGGTGCTCAGTTTGACATGTATGGGAAGTCTATTCCATAGCATGGGCAGTTTCTGGGTTATGAGCCTGTTGCTCCAGCATGTTCTGTTGATTGTGGTAATGAGGTTGAGGACTCTTGAGCGTGTGGTGTGGAGGGATTGGGATTTCTTTAGATGTAGCATTTCTAACAGAGCTGGGTCAGACATGGCTTTGTAAGTCAAGCACAGATTGCCTCTAAGTAAGTGATATGAGACAGAGAATAGTTGGAGTTGTTTGAGTCTGTCTGTATAGGACAAGCGTTTAAGGCCTAGGATCCTCTTTGTGAGGTACTTTTGTGGCCTTTCCAGTTGTTGCAGGTGTCTAGTGAAGTACATGCCAAATGGGGCATTGTACGTATGACTGGCCTAATGAGGAAAGAGTAGAGGGAGACAATGATCTCTTTCTACCTGGATGCAAAACCCTTAGTAATGAGATGTGCCACATAGAAAGAATTTCTGACCACAGTGGCAATGTGGTGATCAAAAGAGAGGTTGCTGTCAACTTGTGTCCCCAGATCTCTTATAACGCCTTTTGCATTCAGTGGACTACGATCAATGTGGTAATTCATGGGAACTGGGTTTTTCCCAAAGGGGATAACTACACATTTTTTGGCATTGAGCTTAAGGCCATGGTACTGACATGAGTCATTGGTCAAAGTGAGGCCATTCTGTAGGATATCAACATCACTTGGGGAGTTAATAAAACTCCCAACTTGCAATTGTCTGCAAACTGTGTAAGCCAGAGTCCCTTCATGTTGGCCTGAACTTCAGAGAAGTAGATACCAAACAGGAGAGGACCCTGTGGGACTCTACTCATGACTTGTCATCAGTCTGACTTGGAGTCAGCTACTTTCACACTGTGGGTTCTATCTGTGAGCCAGTTTGCAACCCACCTAGTGATATAGGGGTTGATGCCTAGCTTAGTGAGTTTTTCTATGATTTCTGAGTGGGGAATGGTATCAAAGGCCTTGGCCAGATCAAGGTAGGCTGTATGAACCACCTTGCCTTCATCCACAGTTCTGGTGACTGACTCAAAGAAGTCGACCAAGTTGAGCAGGCAAGATCTACCCTTCACAAAACCAAACTGTGTGGGATCCAGAATTTGGAGATTCCCTATATCCTTGTTTATTAGGTCCATGATGATGCATTCCATAGCTTTGCATACCAGACTCATCAGGCTAATTGGGCTGTGATGACTGCACCCTGGCCCAGAAATCAAGGAGCCTCAATCCTCACCACTAACACCAGGGAGGTCATCTCCTAGAAGAGGAAAGGATAACTAATACACACAGTAAAGTACAATTTCCCTTAAGTGCACACAGAGATCACAGTCAGTCTGGGGCTGGTTGCTCCCTTGCTCACCAGGTCCCCAATAAGACTCCCCACTGGCACAGCTATAGGGTCCAGATCTCAGCCTAGCTGGCAAGCTAACCTCCAGCACCCTCTCTGTCCAACCAGTGCTTTGTGTCCCTGCCCAGGTAGCTGACACACACCCACACTTTGAGATAAGTATTTATACAATTTCACAGACACTCCTGGGAAAGGCTGACACAGATTCTCCAGCTGTGCCCCTTTACCCAGACTATATGGTAGTAATTTCTGACACTACCAGCTAATATTATTATCAGCTACCCAAAGGCCCTTGAAAGGGTGTCCAATTATTACTGTGCAATATTATTATCTAATTGGTTTCATAGTTTCATAGTTTAGTACTAGGCTATCTGCCCTAGGGCATTTATAAGTCTAGCCATAGTGATGTGGCTTTCGCCACCCCATGCAATGGTACAAAAGTGTACAGAATAGATTTAGAATACTGTGCCTCTGTCTAGTAGTGACACAGTGAAGACCCCCTTACATATTAGAATTAGTTTACTGTGCCTCTGTCTAGTAGTGACACAAAGATGACCCCTGGGGTAAACCTACGATCTCCCATCCACTCGTCAAGATTTCTCTTGAAGAGAGTCAATGAGGGGCTCTGCCTAACATGAACTGGGATTCTGTTCCAGAGTATGGGAAGCCTCTGAGTTATGAATCTGTCCCTCCAGCATGTCCTATTCATATTTGTGCTGAGGTTTAAATCTTTAGCTCTTGTGGTTCTGATGGAGATGGATTTTTTGAGGTGGAGCATGTCCATCAATTCCTGATTGGACATGGCCTTGTACGTCAGGCACAGATAACCTCTGAGTAGGCGGTATGCTACTGAATAGAGCTGGAGCTTCTTTAGTCTGGCAGCATATGACATATGTTGGAGACCCTTGATCCTCTTGGTGAGGTACTTTTGGGGTCTCTCTAGCTGTTGCAAGTGCCGGGTGAGGTACATACCAAATGGGGCATTGTACTCAGTCATGGGCCTGATAAGGGAGGAGTATAGGGGTACAATGACCTCCTTTGATCTGGATGTGAATCCCTTCATGATAAGGTGGGCAAGGTAGAAAGTCTTTCTAACCACTTTGGCAATGTGGGTGTCAAATGAGAGGTTACTATCAACTTGGGTCCCCAGGTCTCTGATTACTTTTTCTGTACTCAGTGGGTTACTGTCTATGTGATAATTTGTGGGTACTTTGTTTTTCCCAAAGGGGATTACTATACATTTTTTGGCATTTAGTTTAAGGCCATGACTCCGGCACCAGTTGTCCGTTTTAGTGAAGCCTTTCTGTAGGATGTATGTGTCAGTTGGTGTATCGACCATGGCGCCTAGTTTGCAGTCATCTGCAAACTTTGTCAGCCACAACCCTCCCATGTTTGCTTTCACATCTGAGAAATAAATGCCGAACAAGAGGGGTCCCAGGACAGAGCCCTGTGGGACACCACTTGTGACTGGCTTTGAGTCTGACATGGCTCCAGTGATTTTGACTTTATGGGTTCTATCCTTTAGCCAGTTTGCAACCCATCTTGTGACATATGGATTTACATTTAAGCTGTTGAGCTTGTCTATGATGCCAGAGTGGGGTATTGTGTCGAAAGCTTTAGCCAAGTCCAGGTAGGCTGTATGGACTGCCTTGCCCTCGTCAATGGCTCTAGTGACTGTTTTGAAAAAGTCAATCAGGTTCAAAAGGCAGGATCTGCCCTTTACAAAGCCGAACTGGGTGGGATCAAGTGTCAGTAAGTCCCCAATGTCTCTGTTTATGAGTTCCATAATGATTCTTTCCATAGCTTTGCAGACCAGGCTGGTTAAGCTTATGGGGTGGCAGTTACCAGGGTCTGTAGAGGTGCCTCCTTTGTGGAGTGGGACTACCGTTGCTGTACGCCAGTGTTCAGGTACATATCCTGTAGTAAGGCTAAGGTTAAATAGCATTTTTATGTGCGGGTTTAGCTCCTCTTGGAGTTCACGTAGCACGCAACCCGGGATACCGTCAGGTCCCATTGATGCTGTGTTTTTAGCTTTGCTGAGGGTGGCTCTCACCTGGACATCTGAGATGACAGGGAGGTTACATTCAGCTGGGTTAAGTATTTCTTCTTTTGGGGGTGAGGGAGGGGAGAAATTTGCACTGAACCTGTCTGCCAGAATGTTGGCAATATCTGTGGGTTCAGTGTATTTTTTGTCATTGTGAACTAACTCTGAACATATCTGAGGGTTTCTGCCCAGGTTTCTAACATAGCAGAAGAAGGCCTTGTGGTTATCTTTAGTGTCCATAGCGATTTTTCTCTCAAAGTTGGCCTTGGATGTTTTTATGAGAGAATGTAGCTT
Organism: Protopterus annectens; assembly: GCF_019279795.1. Classification (NCBI taxonomy): domain Eukaryota; kingdom Metazoa; phylum Chordata; order Ceratodontiformes; family Protopteridae; genus Protopterus; species Protopterus annectens. The sequence continues at coordinate 1,301,527,639 of NC_056747.1, forward strand.
TCTACTAGTGCTGGTCAGAGATGCCTTCTCTTTATGGGATTTTGCTCTGTCGTGCAGTAGCTTCCTTCTTTGTTATACAATTTGTTTATGGCTGGGGTCCACCAGACAGGACGCCTGCCCTTGGTGGAGAGGGTCTTGGTTTTATTTGGGATTGCATGATCCATGCATTCTTGGAGATGTCCGTAGAAAGCATTTGTGAAGGATTCTGCATTGTGGGATGTGGTTTCCACTGGCCCAGTGGGCTTAAAGGATACCATCTCAGTTTTAAGAAGTGTAAAGTCGGCTTTTGAAAAGTTTTTCACTGTAGTCTTTTGTGTTGGGGGTGGAGGTGGGATATGTATATCCAGGGTGATTAGTTTGTGGCCAGATCTCACTAGTGAGGGGGTATACTTCTGGTGTGCAGCACTTTGTCCCCATGTTTGTGATGATCAGGTCTAGTATATTATCTCCCCTTGTGGGAGAGGTGACTAGCTGTTCCATTGCATTTGAATTTATGAATTCCAGGAACCTTTGGGCTAGGGTGTTTGGGCTAGAATAATGCACCCAGTCTATGTTAGGGTAGTTGAAGTCTCCCAATATGATGGTGTTTGGTGAGACATTCATATCCTCCAATGTCTTCAGCAAGGCTGAATGGGGTTCCTGAGATTGGGAGGGTGGTCTGTAACATGCTACCAGTTGTATAGCAGTTTTGCCTACGGTTAGTTGCACCTGGATGGTCTCTGATGCTTCATGTGTTGCCACTAACCTGGAGGTGTGGGTGTCCTTGATGAATATGGACACTCCCCCTCCCTTTTTGGTTTGGCCCGAGTTTTGGGGCTGAAAAGCATGATACAAGGTATAGCCTGGTAGAGCTGGGGTGCTCTCAGGAGCCTTGAACCAGGTTTCAGTTACTGCACAGACATCGATGTTCTCCATACTGAGGAGTGCTTCGAGAGCCTGCATCTTGAGATTTAGACTTCTGGCGTTGGGCAGCATTACCCTTAATTTTTTTCTGTTTTTGTTTTCTAAGGAGGTGGGTTTGTCTTTTGAGCCTTGACTAAAAAAGGCACTATGGGGTGGCAAGAGCCTTAGCCAATATCCGGAAGCCCAGTGGTGACAGATGCAAGTCGTCCCTTGCGAAGCAGTGTGGCTTGTCCAGCATGTCATCCCAAGCAGACAGACATTGGATCCCCCTAGAATGACACCAGTATTTGAGGCAATTATTAAAGCTGATCATCTTGTCTTTGTATTGTGGCATCATTCTTGGTGAGGGCAAGATGCTGCTCAGGGTCAGCGTCATACCAGCCTGGGCTACATAATCAGAGAGCTCCTCTATGTCTCTTTTCATGTAGTCCAGGTAATGTGACTATTCAGTCTAAGGCTTATTTTACAGTGGCCTATTACAATGAACTCTATAAATATGCAATGTACTCTAGAGCCTACTTCTCTATACAAACCAGCCACAGGTAAAGGTTTTTAAAATATTTAATAATAAATAATTAAAACACAAGACAATACTACTTACAGCAGATGGCAATGTTGCAACAATCTTGAAGTTCACATTTTACAGTGTTTCCTTTCATTTAAAAACACAAGCCTGTATTTTACATTTATTTATACAAACTAATATAATTATGCATCAAATTCTATTTGACTAGGCTGGCAGCCTTTGCCCATCTTCCTCCAATCGTCACATCTCTTCCACCCCGGGGAACTCAAGCAAGTTTTTCAGGTGCCCCTTGAGAAACATCGCTTGAGAGTGTCAGGTCTATCTGTGTGTACCTCACCCCATTCCCAGTCTTAAGAGCCCATCTGCATTGACATTGCCACTCCCACTGTGGTGCTGCACTGACATATATGCTTGCAACCCCAGGCTCCATCTTAGCAACTTGGCATTTTGCTGACTGGCTCTGTTTAACCATGTTAGGGGGTTGTGATCTGTCATCACAGTGAACTTTCTTCCATACAGATAAGGCTGAAGTTTTTGTAGTGCCCACACTATGGCTAGACATTCCTTTTCTACCGCTGCATAGCATTCCTTCCTGGGTTGGAGCCTATGACTGAGATGAACCACTGGGTGCTCTTCTCCCTCTGAAGAAATCTGACTAAGTACAGCCCCCACCCCATAGTTTGAAGCATCCACCTACACAACAAATTCTTTGATATAGTCTGGACTGGCAAACACAGGGGGTCCTCCCAAAGCTTCCTTAAGCTTCTGAAATGCCTGCTCACATGCTGGGATCCACACTACCTTATCTGGCCTGTTCTTCCTTGTCAGGTCTGTGAGGGGAGCAGCTATGGTACTATAATTGGGAACAAACTTTCTGTAGTACCCTGCTGCCCCTAAGAATGCCCTCACTTGCTTTTTGGTAACAGATGCAGGCCATGCCTGAATGGCTTCCACTTTGGCAGGTTCTGGCCTTATCTTACCACTTCCCACTCTGTGTCCTAGGTAGGAGGCCTCTGCCATACCCACCTGACATTTGCTCGGCTTAATGGTCAACCCTGCCCTCTGTAGTCTGCCCAGCACCTCCCTGACATGCTGAAGGTGCTCTTTCCAGGAATGGTTGTAGATAGCAATATCATCCATGTAAGCAAGGACAAACCCTCCTGTTCCTGCAAAGATATGATCTACCAGCCTCTGGAAAGTCGCTGGGGCATTCTTCATCCCAAAGGGCATACAAGCCAAAAGGAGTCACAAAGGCTGACTTCTTTCTAGCACTGGGAGTCAAAGGCACCTGCCATCAACCCTTGGTAAGATCAATGGTTGTAAGATACTTAGCCCCACCCAGCTGCTCTGGGGCCTCATCTGCCTAGGCATGGGGTAAGCATCTGTCTCTGTGTGACTATTTAATTTCCTGTAATCCACACAGAACCTGGTGCTGCCATCCTTCTTTGGCACCAGTACCACTGGGGAGGCCCAGGGACTGTAAGACTCCTGAATCACCCCTAGTTCCAACATCTCCTTTACCTCTTCCCTCAGAGTCTGTTTGACTCTCTCAGGTACCCTATAAGGGGCCTGCCTGATAGGTCTATGGGGTTCTGTATGCACCTGGTGCTGCACCAGGTGGGTGCTCCCTGGTTTCCCAGTGGACATGCCCCCAAACTCCTGAAACACTGCTCAGATTTCTTGAACCTGGGTAGGAGATAGCTGCTGAGACATTGCTACCCCTTCCACCGAGGTGTCAGCCTGAGCCTCACTGAGGAGACCAGTCACAAGATCTCTCTCGGACTCCTCCTGCAATCCACTGCAAATGTTAGCACAAGGGCCTCTCTATCATGGTAGGGTTTCATCATGTTAACATGATACAATTTGTGCCCCTGCCTTCTGCCTAGCAGTTCCACCATGTAGTTAACATCACATACTTTTCTTACCACCTTGTATGGTCCCTCCCAAGCTGCTTGCAACTTGTTGTGTCTGACAGGAATGAGAAACATCACCTGCTACCCTACAGCATACTCTCTAGCTCGAGCATTCCTGTCATACCACACCTTTTTCCTGTTGTTGGGCTACTGCCAGGTTCTCCTAGGACAGGCTCATGAGTTTCCTGAGCCTTGTCCTGAGGTTCAGGACATATGTCACAATAGACTCCTTGTGAGACTCACGCTCACCTCCCCACTCATCTCGAATTAAATCTAGAGGTCCCCTCACCCTATGCCCATACAACAACTCAAAGGGTGAAAAACATGTGGATTCCTGGGGAACCTCTCTGTAAGCAAACAACAGATGGGGCAAATATTTGTCCCACTCCCTCTTAAACTGATCTGCAAATGCCTGTGGCATGGACTTGATTGCAGAGTTTAACCTCTCAACAAGACCATTAGTCTGGGGATGGTAGGGGGTGGTCTTCATGTGCTTCACCCCACAGGACTTCCACAGACAAGCCAGCAGGTCTGACATAAAATTGGCACCTCTGTCAGACAGTATTTCCTTTGGGAAACCTACCCTGCTGAAAATCTCTAGCAAAGCATTTGCCACCTTCTCGGCCTCAGTGGAGGACAAAGCCACTGCCTTAGGGTATTGTGTAGCATAATCTACAATCACTAGGATATACTTTTTTCCTGTGGAACTTGGGGTACTCAGAGGACCCACAATATCCATAGCTACCCTCTGAAATGGCTCCTGAATCACAGGTAAAGGCATCAAAGGAGCTCTCATCTTGTTTCCTGCCTTGCCTACCTTTTGGCACTGCTCACAGGTCCTGCAGTACCTTGTTACATCTCTGGAATTTCCAGGCTAATAGAAGTTTTGCATAATACACCTCTTTGTATGTTTTATGCCCATATGACCTGCAAAGGGAATATCATGGGCTATGGCTAGAAGTGCCAGACAGTAAGCTCTAGGCACTACCAACTGCTGTACTCTCTCACCTTCTAGCCCTCCCTCAGGGGTCCACTCTCTGTACAATAACCCTTTGTTCCAGTATACAGATTCCCCCTTCCCTTGAGAATCAGCTGCCTCCCTAGCTACCTGCCTCAGGCTTTGCAATGTAGGGTCTGAGAGCTGAGCCTGTCTCAAGTCTCTCCTTGTAACCCTTCCCAGCTCCCCTTCCACAGGAAGTCTGGCATCCTCTGACAGTGGTGCCTCACTGTCAGCCTGGGTACTACTACTCACCTCCACCTTTGCAGTTACCCTGTCCAGGGGAACATCAGCACCCACAAACAGCTGTGGCTTACCTTCAGTCTCACTGCTACAGAACAGCTCCCTCGCTGAAGTAACCATCTCAGCAGTCCTGACTGTAAGTGTGCAGTCTGTCTGGATCTCCCTCAGGCTACCAGACTTACATGCTTGTCTCCAAGCCTGACTGCGTGTAACTGCACAAGTGCAGGGTACTGAATTATTAAAATTATTCCCTATCAGGAAATCTGCAGGTATATCCTCAAACACACCTACTTGCTGGCTTCCTTTTCCACCCTCCCAGTCAAGGTGAACCCCAGCCAAAGGTATTTGTAATGGGATCCCTCCTAAAGCCCTGACTGGAGTAGACTGCTCAGGCAAGTAGTGTTCCTCTGTAACCAGTGCAGACTTTACAATGGTTATAGCAGAGGCTGTGTCTCTCTTAGCAATGGCATCTTTGCCATTCACTACAATAGGATATAATCTCTGGTGGTACTTTGGCACCCTTGTTGTCCCAAGATAACCTACTATTGGCATTTTGTCTTTCCCACTTACTGGCTCTTATAGGTTCATAGGTTGTTACTAGGCTATCGGCCCTAGGGCCTATGCAAGCCTAGCCATAACAATTCCCTGGATATTTCTTCCCACAATATTTACTTCTCCAGGCCCCTGTCTAGCGGGGCAACTGACATGATCCCCGGGGTGAATTTCCTATCTCCGATCCAATCATCAAGGTTCTTTTTGAAGAGGGCCAATGAGGCGCTCTGCTTGATATGTATGGGCAGTCTATTCCAGAGTATGGGGTGTCTCTGGGTCAGGAACCTATCCCTCCAGCATGTTTTGTTCATTGTGATGACAAGGTTTAGATCCCTGGAGCATGTGGCTCTGAGGGATTGGGATTTCTTTAAGTGGAGCATGTCCAACAGCTCAGGGTTTGACATGGCCTTGCATGTTAAGCAGAGATCACCTCTGAGTAGATGATATGCCACAGAGTATAGCTGGAGTTTTTTTAGATGGTCAGTATATGGCATCTGCTTTAGGCCTGTGATTCTTTTAGTGAGGTATTTCTGTGGCCTTTCCAGCTGTTGCAGATGTCTTTTGAGGTACATACCAAATGGGGCATTATACTCTATAATGGGTCTAATGAGGGATGAGTACAGTGGGACAATGACCTCCTTTTTTCTGGATGAAAAGCCCTTAGTGATGAGGTGTGCCACATAGAAGGATTTCCTGACTGTTGTGGCAATGTGGTTATCGAAAGTGAGACCACTGTCCACCTGTGTCCCTAAGTCTCTCATCACACTTTCGATGTTTAGTGTCCTGCCAACTATGTGGTAATTCATGGGTACATGTTTTTTTCCAAGAAGGATAACTATACATTTCTTGGCATTAAGCTTGAGCCCATGGCTCTGGCACCAGGCATCTGTTTCTGTAAGGCCCTTTTGTAGAATATCCATATCATTTGGGGATTCAATAATGGCTCCCAGTTTTTAGTCATCTGCAGACTTTGTTAGCCAGAGTCCCTTAGTGTTGGCCTGTACTTCAGAGAAGTAGATGCCAAACAAGAGTGGTCCCAGGACTGAACCCTGAGGTACTCCACTTGTCACTTGTCTGGAGCTGGATTTGTAGTCGACTACTTTTACTGTCTGGGTTCTGTCAGTAAGACAGTTAGCAACCCATCAAGTGATGCAGGGATTTATGCCCAGCTTAGTAAGTTTATCTATGATTTCAGAGTGGGGGATGGTGTCAAAGGCCTTGGTGAGGTCCAGATAGGCTGTGTGGACTGCGTTACCCTCGTCCACAGCTCTGGAGACTGATTTGAAGAAGTCAATCAGATTCAGGAGACAAGATCAGCCCTTCACAAATCCAAACTGGGTTTGGGTCCAGTGTTTGAAGGTTGCCAATGTCTTTGTTTATAAATTCCATGATAATGCATTCCATGCCCTTGCAAATCAGGCTTGTCAGACTGATGGGACAGTAGTTCCCGGGATCCAAGGTGGATCCTCCCTTGTGGAGTGGGATAACTGTAGCTGTGTGCCACTCAGTGGGCACGAAGCCTGAGGTGAGGCTATGATTAAACATGACACTTAGGTGAGGTGCCAGTTAATTTTCTAGTTCATTTAGTACACAGCCTGGGATGTCATCTGGTCCCATGGATGCTGTATTCTTAGCTTTGGAGAGTGCGGTTTCTACCTGTGTGGCCGTGATTATCAGAATTTGACAATCTTTTGGTATTGATATGGGCCCTTTAGGGGGTGAGAGTGGGATGAAGTTAGCACTAAATCGATCTGCCAGGATATTGGCAATATCCTTGGGATCAGTATATTTAATGCCATTCTGTTGTAACTCAGAGCAGATCTGAGCATTGCCATTTAAATTCTTGACATAACTATAGAATGCCTTGTGGTTGTCTTTGGAATCTTTGGCAATTTTATTTTCGTAACTAGCTTTTGAGGATTTTATGAGGGATCTCAGCTTCTTACTGAGGCTGGTGAGGGAGTTTTTTGCATCCTGGGATTTTCCTCTTTTTTGCAACAATTTCTTCCTTCTGTTGTATAGTTTGTTTATAGCAGGGGACCACCAGATTGGCTTCCTTTTTTTGGAGAAGAGCATCTTGGTTCTATTTGGGATGGCACGATTCATGCATGAGTGGATGTGCTCGTACAGTGCCTTAGTGTAGGATTCTGCAGTCGAACTTCCAGATTCCGTCTGCGTGGGTGTTGTGAAGTTTGTCACTTCTGACTTCAGTAGCTTCAAGTTGGCTTTGGAGAAGTTTTTTAAGGAGGTTTCCTTACTGGGGGGTGGGGTGGGATGTGGATGTCAAGGGTGATTTGCTTATGGTCAGACCTGACCAATGAGGGGGTGACCACTGGTGTGGAGCATCTATCTCCCATGTTGGTAATGACCAGGTCTAGGATATTGGAGCCCCTGGTGGGACAATGGATTAGTTGATCCAGGGCATTGGAATTTATGAATTCCAAGAACCGTTGGGAAAAGGAGTTGGTACCCGAGTAGTTTTCCCAATTAATGGCAGGGTAGTTGAAATCACCCAGTATTAGGGTGTTTGGTTGCATCTTAATATTTTCCAGTATGTTTAGAAAGGTGTAGTGAGAATCTTGGGGCATGGTTGGGGATCTGTAGCAAGCTACAATTTGGATTGCAGTCTTACCTAGTGTTAGTTGCACCTGGAGAATTTCAGATGCATTGTGTTGGGCAACTAGCCTGGAGGTGTGAATATCCTTGGTGAATATGGACACTCCTCCACCTTTTGTGTTTCGGTCCTGGTTTTGTGGCCGAAAAGTGTGGTAAGAATTGTAGCTTGGTATTGCAGGGGTGCTCTCTGGAGCCTTGAACCAGGTCTCAGTTACTACACCTTTTGTTCCCCACCTTGCCTCCGTGGACACCTGTAGGCCACATGGCCCCACTGGTTGCATTCAAAGCATTTAACCATAGATCCTGGATGTATACCTGGACTAGTGGCTTCCCCTGCTACGTGTGGATTCTGTTGGGGCAGTCTGTGCTGCCCACCATGGGTTTCTTTAGTCCCCTAGGGCAGTACTGGGGTCCCTTTCCTGTGCAGGGCTGCCCTGTTTGCTACATATAGGTATCTCTTCTTCCCCAACTCCTCTGAAGTAACACCCTGTCTACCAGCTAACCAGATCCTCATGTCCTCAAGCAAAGTGCTAAGGGCTTGTTGCCTTGCCAAAAGGGCTGCCAGCCCTTCAAAAGTAGTGACCTGACATCCACTCACCCAGCTATGAAAATAAGTGCTCAGTTCAGCAACATATTCACATATATGTTCATCTGCCTTGCGTCTATGCTCACGAAATGTTTTCCTATACATTTCAGATGTTAGCTTAAAACATTCCAACAAGTGTCTTTTTACAGCAGTATAATCAAAACAGTCAGTGTCATGTATTTTTGCTAAAGAAGTTACAGCTTTACCATGGAGTAAGGGGGTCAGGAACCATACCCAGAGCACTTGGTCAACTTCATACTGTTTACATACCCGCTCAAACATGTGAATGAAGCTATCATAATTATCTCCCTCTTTAAACTGTGGAAGAAATTTACTGACTTTTTGTGCTTCTGGGGTCCAGTTACTCCCTTCCCCATTACCTCCATGACTCTGGCGAAGAGTCAGCATTTCCCTCTCATGCCTCCTCTGCTGTTCATTTTCCTCAGCTTGTAGACTAATTTTCTCAGCTGCTTCTAGTTCCATATGCCTGGCCTCCAATTTAAGTCTTTGTAGCTCCAGCTGGATTTTTATGTCCACTGCAGAAAGGTTGAGCTGTCCATTCTCTGAGGATATTGTATCTCCAATGTCAGTCTGATTGCCCTCCAGGCTGCAGTTTTCTGATGCAGCTGTAACCAAGATTGCAATCAGGTCTGCCTTAGTCAGGTTTCCATGCACCAGTCCCCTAGCCTGGCACATCTCCGCCAGCTGGCTCCTTGTCAGCTTTCCATACTCCTCTGCTGACATGCTGCCTGCTCACCCTGACTAACACTAATCTAACAAAAGAAATAAAACAATTGTGATCTGAACTCTGAGTATGCACTGTGTGGCTGTTTTAGAGTAAAAAACATTTTAGAGATCACTGTACATAAGCTACAGGAATTCGCTCTACCCACACCACTACAAGCCAATTAGTGTTTGCCAACTAATCAATATGTGATGTGGATCCCACCACAGCAAACCAATATGTGATGGGATATCCCAACCACTGCCACCAATATGTGACGACCATGCCCTGGCCCAGCAATCAAGGAGCCTCAATCCTCACCACTAACACCAGGAAGGTTGTCTCTTAGGAAAGGATAACTAACACACACAGTAAAGTACAAATTACTTTAAGCGCACTCAGAGATCACAGTCAGTCTGGGGCTGGTTGCTCCATTGCTCACCAGGTCCCCAATAAGACTCCCCACTAGCACAGCCATAGAGTCCAGATCTCAGCCTAGCTGGCAAGCTAACCCCCAGTACCCTCCCTGTCCAAACAGTGCTTCATGTCCCTGCCCAGGTAGCTGACACACACCCACACTTTGAGATAAGTATTTATACATTTTCACAGACACTCCTAGGAAAGGCTGACACAGATTCTCCAGCTGTGCCCCATTACCCAGACTATATGGTGGTAATTTCTGACACTACCAGCTAATATTATTATCAGCTACCCATAGGCCCTTGAAAGGGTGTCCAATTATTACTGTGCAATATTATTATCCAATTGGTAATGTGACTATTCAGTCTAAGGCTTATTTTTCGAGTGGCCTATTACAATGAACTTTATAAATATGCAATGTACTCTAGAGCCTACTTCTCTATACAAACCAGCCACATGTAAAGGTTTTTAAAATATTTAATAATAAATAATTAAAACACAAGACAATAGTACTACACCACAGAGATATCTAAGAGTTCGGAGATCACACAGAAACTTAAAATAATACAGTAGGACAGGTTTGATGTCAAATAAAAACACAATCTAACTTTCTAATCTTTAGCTAATCTTAAGAGAAAACACAGTGCTATAATCCTTCTTACATACAGAAAGCATAAGCAGTGCTGGGTTAGATGTCCAAGATCAAAATGCTTCTCTATCTCTCACTCAATAATAGTTTTTAAACACTAAACAACAGCTCTCAAAGGCCCTCCCAAATTACATCATTTTGACACTTAGTCTGGAGTTCCCAGGCCACAAACTGCATTATTTAGCAAGCTAACACCTGCTCAGGAGACTACAACAATAAAAGGCATTTCACATATACACTCTAGCAGAAACCAGAGCAATAAAGCACCTTCCACATGTAAATTCTGACCCTTAACTTTAACCTTACAACAATGGGCATGAAACCTTTATCCAGACTCACTGGAGCCGACTTGTAAAACATCAAAGAGATTCATAAGATCTTTTCAACTTCAAAAGACAAATTTGAAATGCTTGGCTTGGTTTTACTTACAGCAGAAGACAATGTTGCAACAATCTTGAAGTTCACATTTTACAGTGTTTTCTTTCATTGAAAAATGCAAGCCTGTATTTTACATTTATTTACACAATTAATAGAATTATGTATCAAATTCTATTTGACTAGGTTGGCAGCCTTCACCCATCTTCCTCCAATCTTCACAGTGGTGATAGTTCCCAGGGTCTGTAATCACTTCTCCCTTGTGCAGAGGGATGAATGTAGGGATAAAGTTGGCACAGGATCTGTCGGCCAGTATATTGGCAATATCTGTTGGCTCGGTAGAGGAGGTACCATTGTGCAGAAGCTCAGAGCTAAATTGGGTATTGTTATGGAGATTCTTTACATAACTATAGAACGCCTTGTGGTTATCTTTACTGTCGGCATTAATTCTGTTTTTATAGCTAGCTTTAGCGGATTTGATGAGGGATCTCAACTTTTTGTTGAGGGTGATAAGAGAGTTTTTCCAGTCTTGGAACTTCACTTTATTCCACATCAGTTTCCTCATTCTGTTGTAGAGTTTGTTTATGGCAGAGGACCACCAGGTTGGCTTCCTTTATTTTGAAGGAGAGCATCTTGGTTCTATTGGGTATGGCAAGATCCAAGCATTTGTGTACATGTTCGTACAGTGCATTGGTGTATGATTCGACAGTCATGCAACTATTTCCCATTTGCATGGGTGACGTGAAGTTAGCCACCTCTTTTTTTTTAGGAGCCCAAAGTTAGCTTTGGAGAAGTTTTTCATGATGGTTACCTTTGCGGGAGGGTGGGGGAGATAGGAGGGATGTGGATTTCCAAGGTTATTAGTGTGTGGTTGGATCTAACCAGGGAGGTGCTGACTATTGGTGTAGAGCAATGGTCGCCCATGTTAGTAATGACCAGGTCAAGAATGTTGCTACCTCTAGTGGCTGGTAAGAACAAGTTGGTTTAAGGCATTGGAATTAATGAATTCCAGAAAATGTTGGGCAAGTGTATTGGTACATGAGTAGTTTTCCCAGTTAATGGAGGGATAGTTGAAGTCACCTAGAAAGAGTGTTAAGTTGGACCCTGATGTTCTCCAAGGTGCTTAGTAACGTGGAGTGTGAGTCTTGCGACATAGTTGAGGACCTATAACAGGCTACAACCTGAATCGCTGTCTTACCTAGTCTTAGGTGCACCTGAAGTATCTCTGATGCATTATGGATGCATTATGTTGGGCTACCAGTCTGGAGGTGTGCACATTATGAATATGGAAACATCATCGTCTTTGGCGCTTCAGTCCAAGTTCTGGGGCTGAAAGGTGTATAAAGAGTTATAGCCTGGTAGTGTACGGTGCTTGAACCAGGTCTCTGTTACAGCACAAATGTCGATGTTCTCCATTTTAAGGAGTGCTTCGAGTGAGTGCATTTTGAGGTATAAACGTCTAGCGTTGGAAAGCATAACCCTCAGATTGCATTTGTTTGTAGCTGTTATGGTGGTAATTTGGTCTTTGGAACACTGCCTAAAAAAGGCACTATAGGGGGTGGCAAGAGCCTTGGCCAGTATCCAGAAGCCCAGGGGTGACAGATGCAGACCATCGAGGTCTGTAAGTCATGTCATCCCAGGCAGACAGATACTGGATCCTCTTAGAGTGACACCAAAAACTTAGCCAATTGTTGAAATCAATCATTTTCTGCTTGTACTGTAGTATCATTCTGGGTGATGATAGGATGCTGCTCAGGGCTAGGGTCATACCCAGCTGGGCTATATAATCCAAGAGCTCCTCCATGTCTCTTTTCATGTAGTCCAGGGAGGTACATCTCAGGTCATTCACATCCACATGTACAATGACTGAATCATATTTGTACCTGTTGTTGAGGGACCTGAGTCCGTGCATTATGTGGCAGATCCTGGCACCTGACAGGCAGCTGACTGTTACTTTCTCCTTATTCAACCTAGTGAGTGGGACATCAGTGTGCCTCACTATCGAGTCACCTTTGACTAGTGCGTTGGGTATGCTGTTTTGCCTTAGGGGCTTTGGTTGAGTGGCACACTGTTTAGGAGAGTTATGTGTCTCATGATTAGTGTTGTGTTGTGGTGGTTGGGTGCATTTCTGCCTTTGAGGTCTCTGCTGTTTGGGTAGATTTTTATTGAGAACCTCCATGAAGGTGGGTGTGTGGTTTGTGTTTTTATGTGAAGGCAGTGCTGGTGTGTGTTCTGGAGGGCTATGTGTTCCATGTGGTGTGGTGCAAGTGTTGACCTTCTTCTCTTGATCAGCTGTTCTGGTCTTGGCTGGAGAGTGTGTGGCTTCCAATTTGGATATATAAGTGCATCTCTCACAAGTCTGAGTGGTGGGAGATAAAAGGAGAGGGTTGTCGGTGTACATGAGGCAGTTGCTACATTGCCTCAGGATGCCCAAGTTCACCAGGTTAATAGGAAAAAGCACAGGGAACTGACCTTTAGACATGCCTGGAGGGGTGGGCATTAATAATAAGTACTATAGCTGTTTCCTTGTAGAACGTTTGGTGCTGATAGCACTTTTGTGTGCTACAATAATTGCTACAAGAGGTCTGGTAAAGTGCTAGACTAATAAGCTAGTAAAAGTCCAGGAGAGGAGACAACTAGCAGATTTAAGGAAAAAATTGAAGAGCAGACTTTGGCACCACCCATAAGCTTAAAAACTGACTAGACTAGTTACAGGAAAGGTGGGAAATGAGGGGAAATGTAGGCTTTTAACCAGAAAGTTGAAAGAGATGGGAAAAACTGCTCAAACGGCAAATAAACTGCAATTTCTGGGCCAGAAACCACTCTTGTGGTAGATAAGCTACCTAGTGGTTACCACTCTCACTGATAAGCTAGGAGTCTTCCCTCCAACCCAGAAAGGCTTAGGGGGTCTCAGAAGTTTACAAACAGTCCTAGATACAGCAAATCTGTATCTGGACTAGACTAGTTACAGGTAAGGCAGGAAACAAGCTTACATTTTTTTTTGAAATTAAATTAACAAATGACTAAAAATAAATAAAGAAGGCAGTAAATTAGGAGGCTACTAACAAGCAGTCATAAGTGCAGAGTAAGAGCAACAGAACAGATAAGAGCAGACAGAACAGCAAACTAAGACAGTTACACTAAGTACAGGTGAATAAAGTATATAGTTTATATATATTAAGGGTGTTAAAGAAATAAAATCCTACTTTTATAAATCCCTGTAATGAAAACAAACTTGAATAGAATGGCTACTGAGAAAGTATGATTCATAAGTGGGCCACAAATGCAGTGCGCCCCCCACCCCCCCACATACCTGATTTTGTCGAATGTCCCTGATTTTGCCTCATATTTTGTCTTGTCACTCATAAAACATTTCATTTTCTGGTAAATCACTGAGAATTACTGCCTGTCAATAATGCTGGACATTTGAGCTTCATACTTCTTTATGGAGGAAAATGAAAAAATAAAGGAAGCTGTCCATACAACACTAGGAAATCCAAAGGAAGCTGTTCATACAACACTAGGAAAGCCAAAGAAAGCTGTCCATACAACACTAGGAAAGGCACAGGAAGCTGTCCATACAACACTAGTAAATTCAAAGGAAGCTGTCCATGCAACACTAGGAAAGCCAAAGGAAGCTGTTCATACAACGCTAGAAAAGCCAAAGGAAGCTGTCCATACAACACTAGGAAAGCCAAAGGAAGCTGTCCATACAACACTACGAAAGCCAAAGGAAGCTGTCCATACAACACTAAGAAAGGCAAAGGAAGCTGTTCATACAACACTAGGAAAGCCAAAGGAAGCTGTCCATACAACACTAGGAAAGCCAAAGGAAGCTGTTCATACAACACTAGGGAAGTCAAAGGAAGCTGTCCATACAACACTAGGAAAGGCAAAGAATGCTGTCCATACAACACTAGGAAAGCCAAAGGAAGCTGCCCATACAACACTAGGAAAGCCAAAGGAAGCTGTCCATACAACACTAGGAAAGCCAAAGGAAGCTGTCCATACAACACTAGGAAAGCCAAAAGAAGCTGTCCATACAACACTAGGAAAGTCAAAGGAAGCTGTCCATACAACACTAGGAAAGCCAAAGGAAGCTGTCCATACAACACTAGGAAAGCCAACGGAAGCTGTTCATACAACGCTAGGAAAGCCAAAGGAAGCTGTTCATACAACGCTAGGAAAGCCAAAGGAAGCTGTCCATACAACACTAGGAAAGCCAAAGAAAGCTGTCCATACAACACTAGGAAAGCCAAAGGAAGCTGTTCATACAACACTAGGAAAGGCAAAGAATACTGTCCATACAACACTAGGAAAGCCACAGGAAGATGTCCATACAACACTAGGAAAGCCAAAGGAAGCTGTCCATACAACACTAGGAAAGCCAAAGGAAGCTGTCAATACAACACTAGGAAAGCCAAAGGAAGCTGTCCATACAACACTAAGAAAGGCAAAGGAAACTCTCCATACAACACTAGGAAAGCCAAAGGAAGCTGTTCATACAATGCTAGGAAAGACAAAGGAAGCTGTCCATACAACACTAGGAAAGGCACAGGAAGCTGTCCATACAACACTAGTAAAGTCAAAGGAAGCTGTCCATGCAACACTAGGAAAGCCAAAGGAAGCTGTTCATACAATGCTAGAAAAGCCAAAGGAAGCTGTCCATACAACACTAGGAAAGCCAAAGGAAGCTGTCCATACAACACTACGAAACCCAAAGGAAGCTGTCCATACAACACTAAGAAAGGCAAAGGAAGCTGTTCATACAACACTAGGAAAGCCAAAGGAAGCTGTCCATACAACACTAGGAAAGCCAAAGGAAGCTGTTCATACAACACTAGGGAAGCCAAAGGAAGCTGTCCATACAACACTAGGAAAGGCAAAGAATGCTGTCCATACAACACTAGGAAAGCCAAAGAAAGCTGCCCATACAACACTAGGAAAGCCAAAGGAAGCTGTCCATACAACACTAGGAAAGCCAAAGGAAGCTGTGCATACAACACTAAGAAAGGCAAAGGAATCTGTTCATACAACACTAGGAAAGCAAAGGAAGTTGTCCATACAACACTAGGAAAGCCAAAGGAAGCTGTCCATACAACACTAGGAAAGCCAAAGGAAGCTGTCCATACAACACTAAATAAGGCAAAGGAAGATGTCCATACAACGCTAGGAAAGCCAAAGGAAGCTGTCCATACTAGGAAAGCCAAAGGAAGCTGTCCATATAACACTAGGAAAGCCAAAGGAAGCTGTCCATACAACACTAGGAAAGCCAAAGAAAGCTGTCCATACAACACTTGGAAAGCCAAAGGAAGCTGTCCATACAACACTAGGAAAGGCAAAGGAAGCTGTTGATACAACACTAGGAAAGCCAAAGGAAGCTATCCATACAACAGTAGGAAAGCCAAAGGAAATTGTTCATACAATGCTAGGAAAGCCAAAGGAAGCTGTCCATACAACACTAGGAAAGCCAAAGAAAGCTGTCCATAGAACACTAGGAATGCCAAAGGAAGCTGTCAGTACAACAATAGGAAAGTCAAAGGAAGCTGTCCATGCAACACTAGGAAAGCCAAAGGAAGCTGTCCATACAACACTAGGAAAGCCAAATGAAACTGTCCATACAACACTAAGAAAGGCAAAGGAAGCTGTTCATACAACACTAGGAAAGCCAAAGGAAGCTGTCCATACAACACTAGGAAAGCCAAAGGAAGCTGTTTATACAACACTAGGAAAGCCAAAGAAAGCTGTCCATACAACACTAGGAAAGCCAAAGGAAGCTGTTCATACAATACTAGGAAAGCCAAAGGAAGCTGTCCATAGAACACTAGGAAAGCCAAAGGAAGCTGTTCATACAACACTAGGAAAGCCAAAGGAAGCTGTCCATACAACACTAGGAAAGCAAAAGGAAGCTGTGCATACAGCACTAGGAAAGCCAAAGGAAGCTGTCCATACAACACTAAGAAAGGCAAAGGAAGCTGTTCATACAACGCTAGGAAAGCCAAAGGAAGCTGTCCATACAACAATAGGAAAGCAAAAGGAAGCTGTTCATACAACACTAGGAAAGCCAAAGGAAGCTGTCCATACAACACTAGGAAATCCAAAGGAAGCTGTCCATACAACACTAGGAAAGCCAAAGGAACCTGTCCATACAATACTAGGAAAGCCAAAGGAAGCTGTCCATACAACACTAGGAAATACAAAGGAAGCTGTCCATACAACACTAGGAAAGACAAAGGAAGCTGTCCATACAACACTAAAAAATGCAAAGGAAGCTGTTCATACAACATGAGGAAAGCCAAAGGAAGCTGTCCATACAACCCTAGGAAAGTCAAAGGAAGCTGTCCATACAACACTAGGAAAGCCAAAGGAAGCTGTCCATACAACACTAGGAAAGCCAAAGGAAGCGGTCCATACAACACTAGGAAAGGGAAAGGAAGCTGTCCATACAGCACTAGGAAAGGCAAAGGAAGCTGTCCATACAACATTAGAAAAGCCAAAGGAAGCTGTCCATACAACACTAAGAAAGCCAAAGAAAGCTGCTCATACTACGCTAGGAAAGCCAAAGGAATCTGTCCATACAACACTAGGACAGCCACAGGAAGCCATTCATACAACGCTAGGAAAGCCAAAGGAAGCTGTTCATACAATGCTCGGAAAGCCAAAGGAAGCTGTCCATACAACACTCGGAAAGCCAAAGGAAGCTGTTCATACAACACTAGGAAAGCCAAAGGAAGCTGTCCATACAACACTAGGAAAGACAAAGGAAGCTGTCCATACAACACTAGGAAAACCAAAGGAAGCTGTTCATACAACACTAGGAACGCCAAAGGAAGCTGTCCATACAACACTAGGAAAGCCAAAGGAAGCTGTCCATACAACACTAGGAAAGCCACAGGAAGCTGACCATACAACACTAAGAAAGCCAAAGGAAGCTGTCCATACAACACTAGGAAAGCCAAAGGAAGCTGTCCATACAACACTAGGAAAGCCAAAGGAAGCTGTCCATACAACACTAAGAAAGGCAAAGGAAGCTGTTCATACAACACTAGGAAAGCCAAAGGAAGCTGTCCATACAACACTAGGAAAGCCAAAGGAAGCTGTCCATACAACACTAGGAAAGCCAAAGGAAGCTGTCCATACAACACTAAAAAAGGCAAAGGAAGCTGCCCATACAACACTAGGAAAGCCAAAGGAAGATATCCACACTAGGAAAGCCAAAGGAAGCTGTCCACACTAGGAAAGCCAAAGGAAGCTGTCCATATAACACTAGGAAAGCCAAATAAAGCTGTCCATACAACACTAGGAAAGCCAAAGGAAGCTGTCCATACAACATTAGGAAAGCCAAAGGAAGCTGTTCATACAACACTAGGAAAGCCAAAGGAAGCTGTCCATACCACACTAGGAAAGGCAAAGAATGCTGTCCATACAACACTAGAAAAACCAAAGGAAGCTGTTCATACAACACTAGGAAAGCCAAAGGAAGCTGTCCATACAACACTAGGAAAGACAAAGGAAGCTGTCCATACAACACTAGGAAAACCAAAGGAAGCTGTTCATACAACACTAGGAAAGCCAAAGGAAGCTGTCCATACAACACTAGGAAAGCCAAAGGAAGCTGTCCATACAACACTAGGAAAGCCACAGGAAGCTGACCATACAACACTAAGAAAGCCAAAGGAAGCTGTCCATACAACACTAGGAAAGCCAAAGGAAGCTGTCCATACAACAATAGGAAAGCCAAAGGAAGCTGTCCATACAACACTAGGAAAGACAAAGGAAGCTGTCCATACAACACTAGGAAAACCAAAGGAAGCTTTTCATACAACACTAGGAAAGCCAAAGGAAGCTGTCCATACAACACTAGGAAAGCCAAAGGAAGCTGTCCATACAACACTAGGAAAGCCACAGGAAGCTGACCATACAACACTAAGAAAGCCAAAGGAAGCTGTCCATACAACACTAGGAAAGCCAAAGGAAGCTGTCCATACAACACTAGGAAAGCCAAAGGAAGCTGTCCATACCACACTAGGAAAGGCAAAGAATGCTGTCCATACAACACTAGAAAAACCAAAGGAAGCTGTTAATACAACACTAGGAAAGCCAAAGGAAGCTGTCCATACTACACTAGGAAAGCCAAAGGAAGCTGTTTATACAACACTAGGAAAGCCAAAGGAAGCTGTCCATACAACACTAGGAAAGCCAAAGGAAGCTGTTCATACAATACTAGGAAAGCCAAAGGAAGCTGTCCATAGAACACTAGGAAAGCCAAAGGAAGCTGTTCATACAACACTAGGAAAGCCAAAGGAAGCTGTCCATACAACACTAGGAAAGCAAAAGGAAGCTGTTCATACAGCACTAGGAAAGCCAAAGGAAGCTGTCCATACAACACTAAGAAAGGCAAAGGAAGCTGTTCATACAACGCTAGGAAAGCCAAAGGAAGCTGTCCATACAACACTAGGAAAGCAAAAGGAAGCTGTTCATACAACGCTAGGAAAGCCAAAGGAAGCTGTCCATACAACACTAGGAAATCCAAAGGAAGCTGTCCATACAACACTAGGAAAGCCAAAGGAACCTGTCCATACAATACTAGGAAAGCCAAAGGAAGCTGTCCATACAACACTAGGAAAGACAAAGGAAGCTGTCCATACAACACTAGGAAAGACAATGGAAGCTGTCCATACAACACTAAAAAAGGCAAAGGAAGCTGTTCATACAACATGAGGAAAGCAAAAGGAAGCTGTCCATACAACCCTAGGAAAGTCAAAGGAAGCTGTCCATACAACACTAGGAAAGCCAAAGGAAGCTGTCCATACAACACTAGGAAAGCCAAAGGAAGCGGTCCATACAACACTAGGAAAGGGAAAGGAAGCTGTCCATACAGCACTAGGAAAGGCAAAGGAAGCTGTCCATACAACATTAGAAAAGCCAAAGGAAGCTGTCCATACAACACTAAGAAAGCCAAAGAAAGCTGTTCATACTACGCTAGGAAAGCCAAAGGAATCTGTCCATACAACACTAGGACAGCCACAGGAAGCTGTCCATACAACACTAGGAAAGTCAAAGGAATCTGTCCATACAACACTAGGACAGCCACAGGAAGCTGTCCATACAACACTAGGAAAGGCAAAGGAAGCTGTCCATACAGCACTAGGAAAGCCAAAGGAAGTTGTTCATACAACGCTAGGAAAGGCAAAGGAAGCTGTCCATACAGCACTAGGAAAGCCAAAGGAAGCTGTTCATACAACGCTAGGAAAGCCAATGGAAGCTGTTCATACAACACTAGGAAAGCCAAAGGAAGCTGTTCATACAATGCTAGGAAAGCCAAAGGAAGCTGTCCATGCAACACTAGGAAAGCCACAGGAAGCTGTCCATGCAACACTAGTAAAGTCAAAGGAAGCTGTCCATGCAACACTAGGAAAGCCAAAGGAAGCTGTTCATACAACGCTAGGAAAGCCAAAGGAAGCTGTTCATACAACGCTAGGAAAGCCAAAGGAAGCTGTTCATACAATGCTCGGAAAGCCAAAGGAAGCTGTCCATACAACACTAGGAAAGCCAAAGGAAGCTGTTCATACAACACTAGGAAAGCCAAAGGAAGCTGTCCACACTAGGAAAGCCAAAGGAAGCTGTCCATATAACACTAGGAAAGCCAAATAAAGCTGTCCATACAACACTTGGAAAGCCAAAAAAAGCTGTCCATACAACACTAGGAAAGCCAAAGGAAGCTGTCCATACAACATTAGGAAAGCCAAAGGAAGCTGTTCATACAACACTAGGAAAGCCAAAGGAAGCTGTCCATACCACACTAGGAAAGGCAAAGAATGCTGTCCATACAACACTAGAAAACCAAAGGAAGCTGTTCATACAACACTAGGAAAGCCAAAGGAAGCTGTCCATACAACACTAGGAAAGCCAAAGGAAGCTGTCCATACAAAACTAGGATTGCCAAAGGAAGCTGTCCATACAACACTAGGAAAGTCAAAGGAAGCTGTCCATGCACCACTAGGAAAGCCAAAGGAAGCTGTCCATACAACACTAGGAAAGCCAAATGAAGCTGTCCATACAACAATAAGAAAGGCAAAGGAAGCTGTTCATACAATGCCAGGAAAGCCAAAGGAAGCTGTCCATGCAACACTAGGAAAGCCAAAGGAAGCTGTTCATACAACGCTAGGAAAGGCAAATGAAGCTGTTCATACAACGCTAGGAAAGCCAAAGGAAGCTGTCCATACAACACTAGGAAAGCCAAAGGAAGCTGTTCATACAACACTAGGAAAGCCAAAGGAAGCTGTCCATACAACCCTAGGAAAGGCAAAAAATGCTGTCCATACAACACTAGGAAAACCAAACGAAGCTGTTCATACAACACTAGGAAAGCCAAAGGAAGCTGCCCATACAACACTAGGAAAGCCAAAGAAAGCTGTCCATACAACACTAGGAAAGCCACAGGAAGCTGTCCATACAACACTTGAAAGCCAAAGGAAGCTGTCCATACAACACTAGGAAAGCCAAAGGAAGCTGTCCATACAATACTAGGAAAGCCAAAGGAAGCTGTCCATACAACACTAAGAAAGGCAAAGGAAGCTGTTCATACAACACTAGGAAAGCCAAAGGAAGCTGTCCATACAACACTAGGAAAGCCAAAGGAAGCTGTCCTTACAACACTAGGAAAGCCAAAGGAAGCTGTCCATACAACACTAAAAAAGGCAAAGGAAGCTGTCCATACAACACTAAAAAAGGCAAAGGAAGCTGTCCACACTAGGAAAGCCAAAGGAAGCTGTCCATACAACACTAGGAAAGCCAAAGGAAGCTGTCCATACAACACTAGGAAAGCCAAAGAAAGCTGTCCATACAGCACTTGGAAAGCCAAAGGAAGCTGTCCAAACAATGCTAGGAAAGGCAAAGGAAGCTGTTCATACAACACTAGGAAACCAAATGAAGCTGTCCATACAACACTAGGAAACCAAATGAAGCTGTCCATACAACACTAGGAAAGCCAAAGGAAGCTGTCCTTACAACACTAGGAAAGCCAAAGGAAGCTGTCCATACAACACTAAAAAAGGCAAAGGAAGCTGTCCATACAACACTAAAAAAGGCAAAGGAAGCTGTCCACACTAGGAAAGCCAAAGGAAGCTGTCCATACAACACTAGGAAAGCCAAAGGAAGCTGTCCATACAACACTAGGAAAGCCAAAGAAAGCTGTCCATACAACACTAGGAAAGCCAAAGGAAGCTGTTCATACAACGTTAGGAATGCCAAAGGAAGCTGTCCATACAACACTAGGAAAGCCAAAGGAAGCTGTCCATACAACACTAAGAAAGGCAAAGGAAGCTGTTCATACAACACTAGGAAAGCCAAAGGAAGCTGTTCATACAACACTAGGAAAGCCAAAGGAAGCTGTCCATACAACACTAGGAAAGCCAAAGGAAGCTGTCCATACAATACTAGGAAAGCCAAATGAAGCTGTCCATGCAACACTAAGAAAGGCAAAGGAAGCTGTTCATACAACACTAGGAAAGCCAAAGGAAACTGTCCATGCAACACTAGGAAAGCCAAAGGAAGCTGTTCATACAACGCTAGGAAAGGCAAATGAAGCTGTTCATACAATGCTAGGAAAGCCAAAGGAAGCTGTCCATACAACACTAGGAAAGCCAAAGAAAGCTGTTCATACAACACTAGGAAAGCCAAAGGAAGCTGTCCATACAACACTAGTAAAGGCAAAGAATGCTGTCCATACAACACTAGGAAAACCAAACGAAGCTGTTCATACAACACTGGGAAAGCCAAAGGAAGCTGCCCATACAACACTAGGAAAGCCAAAGGAAGCTGTCCATACAACACTAGGAAAGCCACAGGAAGCTGTCCATACAGCATTTGGAAAGCCAAAGGAAGCTGTCCATACAACACTAGGAAAGCCAAAGGAAGCTGTCCATACAACACTAGGAAAGCCAAAGGAAGCTGTCCATACAACACTAAGAAAGGCAAAGGAAGCTGTTCATACAACACTAGGAAAGCCAAAGGAAGCTGCCCATACAACACTAGGAAAGCCAAAGAAAGCTGTTCATACAACACTAGGAAAGCCACAGGAAGCTGTCCATACAACACTTGGAAAGCCAAAGGAAGCTGTCCATACAACACTAGGAAAGCCAAAGGAAGCTGTCCATACAATACTAGGAATGCCAAAGGAAGCTGTCCATACAACACTAAGAAAGGCAAAGGAAGCTGTTCATACAACACTATGAAAGCCAAAGGAAGCTGTCCATACAACACTAGGAAAGCCAAAGGAAGCTGTCCTTACAACACTAGGAAAGCCAAAGGAAGCTGTCCATACAACACTAAAAAGCAAAGGAAGCTGTCCATACAACACTAAAAAAGGCAAAGGAAGCTGTCCACACTAGGAAAGCCAAAGGAAGCTGTCCATACAACACTAGGAAAGCCAAAGGAAGCTGTCCATACAACACTAGGAAAGCCAAAGAAAGCTGTCCATACAGCACTTGGAAAGCCAAAGGAAGCTGTCCATACAATGCTAGGAAAGGCAAAGGAAGCTGTTCATACAACACTAGGAAACCAAATGAAGCTGTCCATACAACACTAGGAAACCAAAGGAAGCTGTCCATACAACACTAGGAAAGCCAAAGGAAGCTGTTTATACAACGCTAGGAATGCCAAAGGAAGCTGTCCATACAACACTAGGAAAGCCAAAGGAAGCTGTCCATACAACACTAAGAAAGGCAAAGGAAGCTGTTCATACAATACTAGGAAAGCCAAAGGAAGCTGTTCATACAACACTAGGAAAGCCAAAGGAAGCTGTCCATACAACACTAGGAAAGCCAAATGAAGCTGTCCATACAACACTAAGAAAGGCAAAGGAAGCTGTTCATACAACACTAGGAAAGCCAAAGGAAGCTGTCCATGCAACACTAGGAAAGCCAAAGGAAGCTGTTCATACAACGCTAGGAAAGGCAAATGAAGCTGTTCATACAATGCTAGGAAAGCCAAAGGAAGCTGTCCATACAACACTAGGAAAGCCAAAGAAAGCTGTTCATACAACACTAGGAAAGCCAAAGGAAGCTGTCCATACAACACTAGTAAAGGCAAAGAATGCTGTCCATACAACACTAGGAAAACCAAACAAAGCTGTTCATACAACACTAGGAAAGCCAAAAGAAGCTGCCCATACAACACTAGGAAAGTCAAAGGAAGCTGTCCATACAACACTAGGAAAGCCACAGGAAGCTGTCCATACAACATTTGGAAAGCCAAAGGAAGCTGTCCATACAACACTAGGAAAGCCAAAGGAAGCTGTCCATACAACACTAGGAAAGCCAAAGGAAGCTGTCCATACAACACTAAGAAAGGCAAAGGAAGCTGTTCATACAACACTAGGAAAGCCAAAGGAAGCTGTCCATACAAAACCAGGAAAGCCAAAGGAAGCTGTCCATACAACACTAGGAAAGCCAAAGGAAGCTGCCCATAAAACTCTAAAAAAAGCAAAGGAAGCTGTCCATACAACACTAAAAAAGGCAAAGGAAGCTGTCCACACTAGGAAAGCCAAAGGAAGCTGTCCATACAACACTAGGAAAGCCAAAGGAAGCTGTCCATACAACACTTGGAAAGCCAAAGGAAACTGTCCATACAATGCTAGGAAAGGCAAAGGAAGCTGTTCATACAACACTAGGAAAGCCAAAGGAAGCTGTCCATGCAACACTAGGAAAGCCAAAGGAAGCTGTTCATACAACGCTAGGAAATCCAAAGGAAGCTGTCCATACAACACTAGGAAAGCCAAAGGAAGCTGTCCATACAACACTAAGAAAGGCAAAGGAAGCTGTTCATACAACACTAGGAAAGCCACAGGAAGCTGTTCATACAACACTAAGAAAGCCAAAGGAAGTTGTTCATACAACACTAGGAAAGCCAAAGGAAGCTGTCCATACAACACTAGAAAAGGCAAAGGAAGCTGTCCATACAACACTAGGAAAGCCAAAGGAAGCTGTCCATACGACACTATGAAAGCCAACGGAAGCTGACCATACAACACTAGGAAAGCCAAAGAAAGCTTTCCATACAACACTAGGAAAGCCAAAGGAAGCTGTCCATACAACACTACGAAAGCCAAAGGAAGCTGTCCATACAACACTAAGAAAGCCAAAGGAAGCTGTCCATACAACACTAAGAAAGCCAAAGGAAGCTGTCCATAGAACACTAGGAAAGCCAAAGGAAGCTGTTCATACAACGCTAGGAAAGGCAAATGAAGCTGTTCATACAATGCTAGGAAAGCCAAAGGAAGCTGTCCATACAACACTAGGAAAGCCAAAGGAAGCTGTCCATACAACACTAGTAAAGGCAAAGAATGCTGTCCATACAACACTAGGAAAACCAAACGAAGCTGTTCATACAACACTAGGAAAGCCAAAGGAAGCTGCCCATACAACACTAGGAAAGCCAAAGGAAGCTGTCCATACAACACTAGGAAAGCCACAGGAAGCTGTCCATACAACATTTGGAAAGCCAAAGGAAGCTGTCCATACAACACTAGGAAAGCCAAAGGAAGCTGTCCATACAACACTAGGAAAGCCAAAGGAAGCTGTCCATACAACACTAAGAAAGGCAAAGGAAGCTGTTCATACAATACTAGGAAAGCCAAAGGAAGCTGCCCATACAACACTAGGAAAGCCAAAGAAAGCTGTCCATACAACACTAGGAAAGCCACAGGAAGCTGTCCATACAACACTTGGAAAGCCAAAGGAAGCTGTCCATACAACACTAGGAAAGCCAAAGGAAGCTGTCCATACAATACTAGGAATGCCAAAGGAAGCTGTCCATACAACAGTAAGAAAGGCAAAGGAAGCTGTTCATACAACACTAGGAAAGCCAAAGGAAGCTGTCCATACAACACTAGGAAAGCCAAAGGAAGCTGTCCTTACAACACTAGGAAAGCCAAAGGAAGCTGTCCATACAACACTAAAAAGGCAAAGAAAGCTGTCCATACAACACTAAAAAAGGCAAAGGAAGCTGTCCATACTAGGAAAGCCAAAGGAAGCTGTCCATACAACACTAGGAAAGCCAAAGGAAGCTGTCCATACAACACTAGGAAAGCCAAAGAAAGCTGTCCATACAGCACTTGGAAAGCCAAAGGAAGCTGTCCATACAATGCTAGGAAAGGCAAAGGAAGCTGTTCATACAACACTAGGAAACCAAATGAAGCTGTCCATACAACACTAGGAAACCAAAGGAAGCTGTCCATACAACACTAGGAAAGCCAAAGGAAGCTGTTTATACAACGCTAGGAATGCCAAAGGAAGCTGTCCATACAACACTAGGAAAGCCAAAGGAAGCTGTCCATACAACACTAAGAAAGGCAAAGGAAGCTGTTCATACAATACTAGGAAAGCCAAAGGAAGCTGTTCATACAACACTAGGAAAGCCAAAGGAAGCTGTCCATACAACACTAGGAAAGCCACAGGAAGCTGTCCATACAACATTTGGAAAGCCAAAGGAAGCTGTCCATACAACACTAGGAAAGCCAAAGGAAGCTGTCCATACAACACTAGGAAAGCCAAAGGAAGCTGTCCATACAACACTAAGAAAGGCAAAGGAAGCTGTTCATACAACACTAGGAAAGCCAAAGGAAGCTGTCCATACAAAACCAGGAAAGCCAAAGGAAGCTGTCCATACAACACTAGGAAAGCCAAAGGAAGCTGTCCATAAAACTCTAAAAAAAGCAAAGGAAGCTGTCCATACAACACTAAAAAAGGCAAAGGAAGCTGTCCACACTAGGAAAGCCAAAGGAAGCTGTCCATACAACACTAGGAAAGCCAAAGGAAGCTGTCCATACAACACTTGGAAAGCCAAAGGAAACTGTCCATACAATGCTAGGAAAGGCAAAGGAAGCTGTTCATACAACACTAGGAAAGCCAAAGGAAGCTGTCCATACAACACTAGGAAAGCCAAAGGAAGCTGTTCATACAACGCTAGGAAATCCAAAGGAAGCTGTCCATACAACACTAGGAAAGCCAAAGGAAGCTGTCCATACAACACTAAGAAAGGCAAAGGAAGCTGTTCATACAACACTAGGAAAGCCACAGGAAGCTGTTCATACAACACTAGGAAAGCCAAAGGAAGTTGTTCATACAACACTAGGAAAGCCAAAGGAAGCTGTCCATACAACACTAGAAAAGGCAAAGGAAGCTGTCCATACAACACTAGGAAAGCCAAAGGAAGCTGTCCATACGACACTATGAAAGCCAACGGAAGCTGACCATACAACACTAGGAAAGCCAAAGAAAGCTTTCCATACAACACTAGGAAAGCCAAAGGAAGCTGTCCATACAACACTACGAAAGCCAAAGGAAGCTGTCCATACAACACTAAGAAAGCCAAAGGAAGCTGTCCATACAACACTAAGAAAGCCAAAGGAAGCTGTCCATAGAACACTAGGAAAGCCAAAGGAAGCTGTTCATACAACGCTAGGAAAGGCAAATGAAGCTGTTCATACAATGCTAGGAAAGCCAAAGGAAGCTGTCCATACAACACTAGGAAAGCCAAAGGAAGCTGTCCATACAACACTAGTAAAGGCAAAGAATGCTGTCCATACAACACTAGGAAAACAAACGAAGCTGTTCATACAACACTAGGAAAGCCAAAGGAAGCTGCCCATACAACACTAGGAAAGCCAAAGGAAGCTGTCCATACAACACTAGGAAAGCCACAGGAAGCTGTCCATACAACATTTGGAAAGCCAAAGGAAGCTGTCCATACAACACTAGGAAAGCCAAAGGAAGCTGTCCATACAACACTAGGAAAGCCAAAGGAAGCTGTCCATACAACACTAAGAAAGGCAAAGGAAGCTGTTCATACAACACTAGGAAAGCCAAATGAAGCTGCCCATACAACACTAGGAAAGCCAAAGAAAGCTGTCCATACAACACTAGGAAAGCCACAGGAAGCTGTCCATACAACACTTGGAAAGCCAAAGGAAGCTGTCCATACAACACTAGGAAAGCCAAAGGAAGCTGTCCATACAATACTAGGAATGCCAAAGGAAGCTGTCCATACAACACTAAGAAAGGCAAAGGAAGCTGTTCATACAACACTAGGAAAGCCAAAGGAAGCTGTCCATACAACACTAGGAAAGCCAAAGGAAGCTGTCCTTACAACACTAGGAAAGCCAAAGGAAGCTGTCCATACAACACTAAAAAAGGCAAAGAAAGCTGTCCATACAACACTAAAAAAGGCAAAGGAAGCTGTCCATACTAGGAAAGCCAAAGGAAGCTGTCCATACAACACTAGGAAAGCCAAAGGAAGCTGTCCATACAACACTAGGAAAGCCAAAGAAAGCTGTCCATACAGCACTTGGAAAGCCAAAGGAAGCTGTCCATACAATGCTAGGAAAGGCAAAGGAAGCTGTTCATACAACACTAGGAAACCAAATGAAGCTGTCCATACAACACTAGGAAACCAAAGGAAGCTGTCCATACAACACTAGGAAAGCCAAAGGAAGCTGTTTATACAACGCTAGGAATGCCAAAGGAAGCTGTCCATACAACACTAGGAAAGCCAAAGGAAGCTGTCCATACAACACTAAGAAAGGCAAAGGAAGCTGTTCATACAATACTAGGAAAGCCAAAGGAAGCTGTTCATACAACACTAGGAAAGCCAAAGGAAGCTGTCCATACAACACTAGGAAAGCCAAAGGAAGCTGTCCATACAACACTAGGAAAGCCAAATGAAGCTGTCCATACAACACTAAGAAAGGCAAAGGAAGCTGTTCATACAACACTAGGAAAGCCAAAGAAGCTGTCCATGCAACACTAGGAAAGCCAAAGGAAGCTGTTCATACAACGCTAGGAAAGGCAAATGAAGCTGTTCATACAATGCTAGGAAAGCCAAAGGAAGCTGTCCATACAACACTAGGAAAGCCAAAGAAAGCTGTTCATACAACACTAGGAAAGCCAACGGAAGCTGTCCATACAACACTAGTAAAGGCAAAGAATGCTGTCCATACAACACTAGGAAAACCAAACGAAGCTGTTCATACAACACTAGGAAAGCCAAAGGAAGCTGCCCATACAACACTAGGAAAGTCAAAGGAAGCTGTCCATACAACACTAGGAAAGCCACAGGAAGCTGTCCATACAACATTTGGAAAGCCAAAGGAAGCTGTCCATACAACACTAGGAAAGCCAAAGGAAGCTGTCCATACAACACTAGGAAAGCCAAAGGAAGCTGTCCATACAACACTAAGAAAGGCAAAGGAAGCTGTTCATACAACACTAGGAAAGCCAAAGGAAGCTGTCCATACAAAACCAGGAAAGCCAAAGGAAGCTGTCCATACAACACTAGGAAAGCCAAAGGAAGCTGTCCATAAAACTCTAAAAAAGGCAAAGGAAGCTGTCCATACAACACTAAAAAAGGCAAAGGAAGCTGTCCACACTAGGAAAGCCAAAGGAAGCTGTCCATACAACACTAGGAAAGCCAAAGGAAGCTGTCCATACAACACTTGGAAAGCCAAAGGAAACTGTCCATACAATGCTAGGAAAGGCAAAGGAAGCTGTTCATACAACACTAGGAAAGCCAAAGGAAGCTGTCCATACAACACTAGGAAAGCCAAAGGAAGCTGTTCATACAACGCTAGGAAAGCCAAAGGAAGCTGTCCATACAACACTAGGAAAGCCAAAGGAAGCTGTCCATACAACACTAAGAAAGGCAAAGGAAGCTGTTCATACAACACTAGGAAAGCCACAGGAAGCTGTTCATACAACACTAAGAAAGCCAAAGGAAGCTGTTCATACAACACTAGGAAAGCCAAAGGAAGCTGTCCATACAACACTAGAAAAGGCATAGGAAGCTGTCCATACAACACTAGGAAAGCCAAAGGAAGCTGTCCATACGACACTATGAAAGCCAACGGAAGCTGACCATACAACACTAGGAAAGCCAAAGGAAGCTTTCCATACAACACTAGGAAAGCCAAAGGAAGCTGTCCATACAACACTAAGAAAGCCAAAGGAAGCTGTCCATACAACACTAAGAAAGCCAAAGGAAGCTGTCCATACAACACTAAGAAAGCAGGGTGTACTTGATGCAGAAAAGCTACCTGCTGGATACAGACCAGAACAGCCTTAAGATTTCAGTTGCTAGAACTGATCATTCAGAACATCGCCCAGCTTTTGTGCTGATTGTTGGTATTTTATTTGGGAGTTTGCCCTTTCCAAAATGTGGTGCGATCTTGGAGTTGATATATATAATATGCACAAGGTGGGGTGGATGCATGGGGCTTGCCCTGGAAAATAAAAGTCTTTTTTGTTAGGTTTTCCAATGTTTGATGTTTTGACTTGCAAACCTTTGATTTTTGAATCTAGAACCAAGTTCTTACTCTGCCAGGTGGCTAGCCTGCCACAGTACGTCTTCCACAGCACACACTCACACTCACTCCTATGGCCAGTTTAGAGTGTCCAGTCCATCTACTGCATGTCTTTAGAATGTGGGAGGAAACCAGATCGCCCGGAAGAAACTCATGCGAACACAGGGAGGACATGTAGACTCTGCACAGAAGGCTCTCCGGCCAAGAATCAATCTGGAAATCTCACACACGTATACTAAATTTAACTGAAATACTCACACAACAGCACCACTAACATTGATGACAAGCTGTCAACAAAGATCAGCTGATGCTTCACTACACATGTGCCAAGGAATAAACTTGAGGCATGCAAACAAAAATCATTAAATAAAAATTTAAAAACAATTTTTTTTTGTAGAGGTAAGCCCCCCCCATGACCACTGCCAATTTTATATTCTAACTCCAAGACTGCACAATGCCAAAGAAAGGGCATATTTCCCAACTCCAGTAATGTAGCGATCTTGCATACCTGTCAACTATCTGTTTAGTCCACCAAAATGAGTGGAGAAAGAGAAACAAACAGACATACAGAAAAATGTCAGAGATGATAGAGTGAAAGAGAAAGAGAAACAGAGCTTCATTTGCCAGAAGAGGAACAAACATAAACACACACACCCGACACACACACACACACACACACACACACACACACACACACACACACACACACACACACACACACACACACACACACTCTGAAAATACTTACGTGTTGATGAAATAAAGCCTCTGATCTTTTATGTCAGTCTGAGAGTTATACATCCCTATGAAACTTCCCCTATCATTTTTACATCTGTCCTAAGTACTCTGAAACCACTCCACTAACCATCATTTTGATGTTGTCTGAGACCTCACTACCCTCTTACATACCTTTCAACTATACAGATATTTGCAGAATGTCCAGATTTTTTGGCTCATATTCTTGGCCTGTTTGTCATAAAATGTGTGGTTTTCTGGCAAATCATTGGGATGATCTGAGGATTTAAGTCACTAAATAATGACATATATTTGAGTTCAGACTTCACATCCTTCAGAAAATGTATATTAAAACAAACCCTGTTACTATAGAAACTTTCTAAATATATAAGAGCAATATTTAAAATTTGTCCCTATTTTTGGGCCTTTGTCTCCCATTTTTGTTGGGCTTTGTGCAGATTTCTTGAACTAGGAGGTTGAGAGGTATGCCTCTCAACAAAGTAATATTTTCTGATGTAAGAATCTTCCCCTTGTGCTCCTCTTTCTAGAATGTTCCTTCTTCCACTTAGTACAGCCAGCCTGGTCCCGGTAAAACACTGTTTCCATATCGTATCACCTACTTTCTTCGCTCATCCATTGTGTACTCTCCCAAGGTTGCAAACTTTCTTCTCTTCTTATGCTTCGAGTAACCTATTCGACTTATCATGTTAGCAATGCTTTAATTTCCTCAAGTGCACCTACATAGGGTGGGTCTTCGAAAAACTTCTACTTGCTGCAACCATACCTCTCAACCTCTTAGTACAACATTTCTGGGCAATGCCAAAATAATGGTGGGGTCAAAGGTCCAAAATCATGGACAAATTTTAAATATTGCTCTTATAAACTTAAAAGGTTGATAGAATAACAGGCTTTGCATAGCATGCATTTTCTGGAGGATGTGAAGTCTAAAACATTTTTCATTATTAAATGGCTTCAGCCATCAGTGATTTCCCTGTAAGCCACAAATTTTATGAAGAACAGACCAAAAATATGAGGGAAAAATCTTGACATTCTGCGAAATTCTGTAGAGTTGAGAGACTGGCCACAAGAGGTAGACACAAACAAGTTTGAAAGGGCTATCAGAAGGTTCAGAAAATCCTTTCAGCTAACCTTAAGCAGATGGTGATGCCACACAAATTTCTAACACTTACTGCCACCTACTGGCCAATGTGCATTTCAAAGAAATATGTATAGGCTCCAGTAATACATCTCTCAAATGTATAATTTAAAAACAATTATAAATATAAAATGTATAACTATGATTTTATAAAAGCAATATTTAAAACCTGTTCCGGATTTTGGCCCTTTGTGACCCATCATTTTTGGCTTTGTCTAGAATTCTTGTGCTAAGAGGTTCAAAGGTATGAATAAGGTCCAAGTGGGTCTCAGCATTTCATCCCTAGAGCATTGGTGAAGCAGTTTCACACCTGTAATGCAGTACTGAGTTAAAGATTTGCTGTGGACCTACATCACCTCCATTTTCAGTTTGTCGTCATTTTACCTCTGAAATGGACACAATTTTGCAAACTGTCCCTAATTTTGTTTTATATTTTTACCCTGTTCCTTGTTGTTTTTAATTTTCTGGTAAATTACTGAGAAGTCAGACAGTCAATAATAACAGATATTCAGTTTATGTACTTATGGTTCAGAAAAAGAATGTTGATGCCAAAATCTGTTCTATTACCCTATTAAGTATATTAGAGTAATATTTAAAAATTGCCCCTGATATTACTAGCACGTTAGTTTTCTGAAAACACTGGTGTACTCAGCATGAAACAGCTGTCTTAAATCACTTGTGGCTTACAGCAGTATGCTAATGTATCTCATTAATTACTGAAGAGGGCTTGGTTTGTGCCAAGTCACCTTGTGGCTTAGAAACTATTCTGAAGATTCTCATTAATTATTCAAGATGTCATCATTCAGAATCTCTTTTCTGAGCTGCGGTTTGAAATTCACTCTCATTATAGAGGCTTGATCCTAGTTTTCACTGAGTTCTACAGTTGAGGTTCAAACCTAACACCAGTCCTCTGAGCCTTGTCTGAAATTCCATAACCTTGTTCCCTGTTATTGTCAAAATAAGCCTGATTTGCACATTCTCAGTCAACTTGACATCCCTTTCTGAATAAGTCATTCCAAAACTATCATAAAATTGTAGAAGAGGCTTCACAGATTACTGAATATTGGATAACATTTTCATCTTCTGAATATACAAGCCTGGAAGAACAGGATGGTGGCTTAATGGTTAAGGTGTTTGCCTTACAAACACAAGATGCAGGGTTTGAGTCTCACAAGGCATAATTGGCTAGGCTTAAAATGGCTCGCAAGGGCAGTTAGCTTAGTACGAACCTACATAACACACGCACATACGCACACATACACATAAATACACACGCACGCACACACATACATACACACACACACATGCACGCATGCATACACATGCACACACACACACACACGCATGTACACACAGACACACACACACGCACACACATGCATGCACACACCCATACATATACACACAGACACACACACACACACACACACACATATGCATGCGCACACACACACACACACGGACACACACACACACTTACACACACACACACACACTTTGTCTGAAGAAGGGCCTAGCCCGAAAGCGCTCACTTTGATACTTTTTGGTTTGTTTTGTGTTTTAATAAACATTTTACAGCATTTGTACAGCAGCAGTTCCCAGTGACGTTTTTGGTTTGCTGATTTATTTCTTTGCTGAACTGGGATTTGGCTAAGCACTAGCTTTATTCTTTTTGGACACACACACACACACGCATGTACACACACACTTACATACACATACATATACATACACGCACACACACACACATGGACACACGGACACACACACACATGCACACACACATACACACACACACACTTACATACACATACATACACACACACACACACACACACACACACACATGCATGTACACACACACACACACACACACACACACACACACACACACACACACACACACACACACACACACACACACACACAGATAAATGCAGCATCTTGGTGGACTT
Organism: Protopterus annectens; assembly: GCF_019279795.1. Lineage (NCBI taxonomy): Eukaryota > Metazoa > Chordata > Ceratodontiformes > Protopteridae > Protopterus > Protopterus annectens. The sequence goes on from NC_056747.1 coordinate 1,301,561,346, forward strand.
TGTCATGCATGTTGAACACCAAGAGGCAGTGTGTGGATGATTACAGCTCTTTTATTTTACATAACTAAGTGGTAGTGGTTGGAGGAGGGAGATGAGGGGGCATTTAGGAACAGCTATCCTGACACAACATGACAACTGATCTGTGTAGTAAGATCAGGGAGTTTAACGAAGATATAGGTTTTGGATAGCATGAAAGATGACTCTAGTCTGGTAGGAAATAAAGTGTGAAAAGACTTGAAAGTCCTTAACAACATCAGAGGTGTGCAAGTGGTGTGGGGTAAATAAAGGATGGAAGGAATAAACCTGGACAGGAGTGTAGAAAAGGAAGGCAACAGACCTAAAGAAAGCCAGAAGGGGAGTTGTAATCAAAAACAGGAGTGTACACAAATAAAAACATTTGTGTGTTGGGCTAAAGAAGACCTGTTGGGAAGTCAAAATAATATTACAGAGGTCATCCACCTTGTCTAGACAGAACAAGATGAAGAAGTTGTGAGAGGAGTGAAGGAAAAATTAAGTGACATAGATAAAGCGCAGGACATTGGACTTAGGCTGACAGTGGGGTGCTGTATGGAAGATGTCAGATGAGCAGAACAGGTGAGCAGGTTAATACTAATGAATTCCCCACCTTTGTACTTAAAGGGAAACATGAAGGTAAGGTGAGAGCAGGGGCGATAAGGAAATGATAAACTTCAGCAGCCTGATGAAACAAGCAGAGCCGAGCATTTTAAACATGTTAAGAACACTGATGATATATGGCACAGTAATCGCAGGAACTGCTTTCCATGGCATTACAAAAATAAGTAGAGGAGCATTGGTTATACGATCTCTCCATACAAACCGTAGCAGTGCTGCAGTACCGTAAGAGAGCAATGGTGTTTTTTTCGCTGGGGGGGGCAGAAAAAAATAAAAGCCAGGAATAAAGGCTTGTAAGCATAATTTCTATACCATGGGAAAGTAATAGAAAAACATGACTGAAGGAAACCGAATAAAAGGATGCCTGCAGTCATACCTCCTTGATTTTTCAGAAAGTCACTGATTTTGCCTCATATTTTTGATCTGTCTCCACCTAAAATTTGTTGTATTCTGACAAACTGATGAGGACTGCAGTCACTAAATAATGACAGATATTTGAATTTCAGGTATCATAGCCTTCATAAAGTGCATACTAATGCAAAACCTGTTATTCTATGGAATTTCTAAGTTTATTAGAGCAATAATTAAAATCTGTCCCTGAATTTGGGCCTTTGTTCCCCGTTATTTGCTCAGATTTTGAATGCTTGTTTTTTAAACTGGTAAAAGTGTGACTTCACAAAGCACACACCTCACCACTCTAACTGGATCCATT
>NC_056747.1:1301567690-1301580190 GCF_019279795.1 Protopterus annectens
CATGCACCACTAGGAAAGCCAAAGGAAGCTGTCCATACAACACTAGGAAAGCCAAATGAAGCTGTCCATACAACAATAAGAAAGGCAAAGGAAGCTGTTCATACAATGCCAGGAAAGCCAAAGGAAGCTGTCCATGCAACACTAGGAAAGCCAAAGGAAGCTGTTCATACAACGCTAGGAAAGGCAAATGAAGCTGTTCATACAACGCTAGGAAAGCCAAAGGAAGCTGTCCATACAACACTAGGAAAGCCAAAGGAAGCTGTTCATACAACACTAGGAAAGCCAAAGGAAGCTGTCCATACAACCCTAGGAAAGGCAAAAAATGCTGTCCATACAACACTAGGAAAACCAAACGAAGCTGTTCATACAACACTAGGAAAGCCAAAGGAAGCTGCCCATACAACACTAGGAAAGCCAAAGAAAGCTGTCCATACAACACTAGGAAAGCCACAGGAAGCTGTCCATACAACACTTGGAAAGCCAAAGGAAGCTGTCCATACAACACTAGGAAAGCCAAAGGAAGCTGTCCATACAATACTAGGAAAGCCAAAGGAAGCTGTCCATACAACACTAAGAAAGGCAAAGGAAGCTGTTCATACAACACTAGGAAAGCCAAAGGAAGCTGTCCATACAACACTAGGAAAGCCAAAGGAAGCTGTCCTTACAACACTAGGAAAGCCAAAGGAAGCTGTCCATACAACACTAAAAAAGGCAAAGGAAGCTGTCCATACAACACTAAAAAAGGCAAAGGAAGCTGTCCACACTAGGAAAGCCAAAGGAAGCTGTCCATACAACACTAGGAAAGCCAAAGGAAGCTGTCCATACAACACTAGGAAAGCCAAAGAAAGCTGTCCATACAGCACTTGGAAAGCCAAAGGAAGCTGTCCAAACAATGCTAGGAAAGGCAAAGGAAGCTGTTCATACAACACTAGGAAACCAAATGAAGCTGTCCATACAACACTAGGAAACCAAAGGAAGCTGTCCATACAACACTAGGAAAGCCAAAGGAAGCTGTTCATACAACGTTAGGAATGCCAAAGGAAGCTGTCCATACAACACTAGGAAAGCCAAAGGAAGCTGTCCATACAACACTAAGAAAGGCAAAGGAAGCTGTTCATACAACACTAGGAAAGCCAAAGGAAGCTGTTCATACAACACTAGGAAAGCCAAAGGAAGCTGTCCATACAACACTAGGAAAGCCAAAGGAAGCTGTCCATACAATACTAGGAAAGCCAAATGAAGCTGTCCATGCAACACTAAGAAAGGCAAAGGAAGCTGTTCATACAACACTAGGAAAGCCAAAGGAAGCTGTCCATGCAACACTAGGAAAGCCAAAGGAAGCTGTTCATACAACGCTAGGAAAGGCAAATGAAGCTGTTCATACAATGCTAGGAAAGCCAAAGGAAGCTGTCCATACAACACTAGGAAAGCCAAAGAAAGCTGTTCATACAACACTAGGAAAGCCAAAGGAAGCTGTCCATACAACACTAGTAAAGGCAAAGAATGCTGTCCATACAACACTAGGAAAACCAAACGAAGCTGTTCATACAACACTGGGAAAGCCAAAGGAAGCTGCCCATACAACACTAGGAAAGCCAAAGGAAGCTGTCCATACAACACTAGGAAAGCCACAGGAAGCTGTCCATACAGCATTTGGAAAGCCAAAGGAAGCTGTCCATACAACACTAGGAAAGCCAAAGGAAGCTGTCCATACAACACTAGGAAAGCCAAAGGAAGCTGTCCATACAACACTAAGAAAGGCAAAGGAAGCTGTTCATACAACACTAGGAAAGCCAAAGGAAGCTGCCCATACAACACTAGGAAAGCCAAAGAAAGCTGTTCATACAACACTAGGAAAGCCACAGGAAGCTGTCCATACAACACTTGGAAAGCCAAAGGAAGCTGTCCATACAACACTAGGAAAGCCAAAGGAAGCTGTCCATACAATACTAGGAATGCCAAAGGAAGCTGTCCATACAACACTAAGAAAGGCAAAGGAAGCTGTTCATACAACACTATGAAAGCCAAAGGAAGCTGTCCATACAACACTAGGAAAGCCAAAGGAAGCTGTCCTTACAACACTAGGAAAGCCAAAGGAAGCTGTCCATACAACACTAAAAAAGGCAAAGGAAGCTGTCCATACAACACTAAAAAAGGCAAAGGAAGCTGTCCACACTAGGAAAGCCAAAGGAAGCTGTCCATACAACACTAGGAAAGCCAAAGGAAGCTGTCCATACAACACTAGGAAAGCCAAAGAAAGCTGTCCATACAGCACTTGGAAAGCCAAAGGAAGCTGTCCATACAATGCTAGGAAAGGCAAAGGAAGCTGTTCATACAACACTAGGAAACCAAATGAAGCTGTCCATACAACACTAGGAAACCAAAGGAAGCTGTCCATACAACACTAGGAAAGCCAAAGGAAGCTGTTTATACAACGCTAGGAATGCCAAAGGAAGCTGTCCATACAACACTAGGAAAGCCAAAGGAAGCTGTCCATACAACACTAAGAAAGGCAAAGGAAGCTGTTCATACAATACTAGGAAAGCCAAAGGAAGCTGTTCATACAACACTAGGAAAGCCAAAGGAAGCTGTCCATACAACACTAGGAAAGCCAAAGGAAGCTGTCCATACAACACTAGGAAAGCCAAATGAAGCTGTCCATACAACACTAAGAAAGGCAAAGGAAGCTGTTCATACAACACTAGGAAAGCCAAAGGAAGCTGTCCATGCAACACTAGGAAAGCCAAAGGAAGCTGTTCATACAACGCTAGGAAAGGCAAATGAAGCTGTTCATACAATGCTAGGAAAGCCAAAGGAAGCTGTCCATACAACACTAGGAAAGCCAAAGAAAGCTGTTCATACAACACTAGGAAAGCCAAAGGAAGCTGTCCATACAACACTAGTAAAGGCAAAGAATGCTGTCCATACAACACTAGGAAAACCAAACGAAGCTGTTCATACAACACTAGGAAAGCCAAAAGAAGCTGCCCATACAACACTAGGAAAGTCAAAGGAAGCTGTCCATACAACACTAGGAAAGCCACAGGAAGCTGTCCATACAACATTTGGAAAGCCAAAGGAAGCTGTCCATACAACACTAGGAAAGCCAAAGGAAGCTGTCCATACAACACTAGGAAAGCCAAAGGAAGCTGTCCATACAACACTAAGAAAGGCAAAGGAAGCTGTTCATACAACACTAGGAAAGCCAAAGGAAGCTGTCCATACAAAACCAGGAAAGCCAAAGGAAGCTGTCCATACAACACTAGGAAAGCCAAAGGAAGCTGTCCATAAAACTCTAAAAAAGGCAAAGGAAGCTGTCCATACAACACTAAAAAAGGCAAAGGAAGCTGTCCACACTAGGAAAGCCAAAGGAAGCTGTCCATACAACACTAGGAAAGCCAAAGGAAGCTGTCCATACAACACTTGGAAAGCCAAAGGAAACTGTCCATACAATGCTAGGAAAGGCAAAGGAAGCTGTTCATACAACACTAGGAAAGCCAAAGGAAGCTGTCCATACAACACTAGGAAAGCCAAAGGAAGCTGTTCATACAACGCTAGGAAATCCAAAGGAAGCTGTCCATACAACACTAGGAAAGCCAAAGGAAGCTGTCCATACAACACTAAGAAAGGCAAAGGAAGCTGTTCATACAACACTAGGAAAGCCACAGGAAGCTGTTCATACAACACTAAGAAAGCCAAAGGAAGTTGTTCATACAACACTAGGAAAGCCAAAGGAAGCTGTCCATACAACACTAGAAAAGGCAAAGGAAGCTGTCCATACAACACTAGGAAAGCCAAAGGAAGCTGTCCATACGACACTATGAAAGCCAACGGAAGCTGACCATACAACACTAGGAAAGCCAAAGGAAGCTTTCCATACAACACTAGGAAAGCCAAAGGAAGCTGTCCATACAACACTACGAAAGCCAAAGGAAGCTGTCCATACAACACTAAGAAAGCCAAAGGAAGCTGTCCATACAACACTAAGAAAGCCAAAGGAAGCTGTCCATAGAACACTAGGAAAGCCAAAGGAAGCTGTTCATACAACGCTAGGAAAGGCAAATGAAGCTGTTCATACAATGCTAGGAAAGCCAAAGGAAGCTGTCCATACAACACTAGGAAAGCCAAAGAAAGCTGTTCATACAACACTAGGAAAGCCAAAGGAAGCTGTCCATACAACACTAGTAAAGGCAAAGAATGCTGTCCATACAACACTAGGAAAACCAAACGAAGCTGTTCATACAACACTAGGAAAGCCAAAGGAAGCTGCCCATACAACACTAGGAAAGCCAAAGGAAGCTGTCCATACAACACTAGGAAAGCCACAGGAAGCTGTCCATACAACATTTGGAAAGCCAAAGGAAGCTGTCCATACAACACTAGGAAAGCCAAAGGAAGCTGTCCATACAACACTAGGAAAGCCAAAGGAAGCTGTCCATACAACACTAAGAAAGGCAAAGGAAGCTGTTCATACAACACTAGGAAAGCCAAAGGAAGCTGCCCATACAACACTAGGAAAGCCAAAGAAAGCTGTCCATACAACACTAGGAAAGCCACAGGAAGCTGTCCATACAACACTTGGAAAGCCAAAGGAAGCTGTCCGTACAACACTAGGAAAGCCAAAGGAAGCTGTCCATACAATACTAGGAATGCCAAAGGAAGCTGTCCATACAACACTAAGAAAGGCAAAGGAAGCTGTTCATACAACACTAGGAAAGCCAAAGGAAGCTGTCCATACAACACTAGGAAAGCCAAAGGAAGCTGTCCTTACAACACTAGGAAAGCCAAAGGAAGCTGTCCATACAACACTAAAAAAGGCAAAGGAAGCTGTCCATACAACACTAAAAAAGGCAAAGGAAGCTGTCCATACTAGGAAAGCCAAAGGAAGCTGTCCATACAACACTAGGAAAGCCAAAGGAAGCTGTCCATACAACACTAGGAAAGCCAAAGAAAGCTGTCCATACAGCACTTGGAAAGCCAAAGGAAGCTGTCCATACAATGCTAGGAAAGGCAAAGGAAGCTGTTCATACAACACTAGGAAACCAAATGAAGCTGTCCATACAACACTAGGAAACCAAAGGAAGCTGTCCATACAACACTAGGAAAGCCAAAGGAAGCTGTTTATACAACGCTAGGAATGCCAAAGGAAGCTGTCCATACAACACTAGGAAAGCCAAAGGAAGCTGTCCATACAACACTAAGAAAGGCAAAGGAAGCTGTTCATACAATACTAGGAAAGCCAAAGGAAGCTGTTCATACAACACTAGGAAAGCCAAAGGAAGCTGTCCATACAACACTAGGAAAGCCAAAGGAAGCTGTCCATACAACACTAGGAAAGCCAAATGAAGCTGTCCATACAACACTAAGAAAGGCAAAGGAAGCTGTTCATACAACACTAGGAAAGCCAAAGAAGCTGTCCATGCAACACTAGGAAAGCCAAAGGAAGCTGTTCATACAACGCTAGGAAAGGCAAATGAAGCTGTTCATACAATGCTAGGAAAGCCAAAGGAAGCTGTCCATACAACACTAGGAAAGCCAAAGAAAGCTGTTCATACAACACTAGGAAAGCCAACGGAAGCTGTCCATACAACACTAGTAAAGGCAAAGAATGCTGTCCATACAACACTAGGAAAACCAAACGAAGCTGTTCATACAACACTAGGAAAGCCAAAGGAAGCTGCCCATACAACACTAGGAAAGTCAAAGGAAGCTGTCCATACAACACTAGGAAAGCCACAGGAAGCTGTCCATACAACATTTGGAAAGCCAAAGGAAGCTGTCCATACAACACTAGGAAAGCCAAAGGAAGCTGTCCATACAACACTAGGAAAGCCAAAGGAAGCTGTCCATACAACACTAAGAAAGGCAAAGGAAGCTGTTCATACAACACTAGGAAAGCCAAAGGAAGCTGTCCATACAAAACCAGGAAAGCCAAAGGAAGCTGTCCATACAACACTAGGAAAGCCAAAGGAAGCTGTCCATAAAACTCTAAAAAAGGCAAAGGAAGCTGTCCATACAACACTAAAAAAGGCAAAGGAAGCTGTCCACACTAGGAAAGCCAAAGGAAGCTGTCCATACAACACTAGGAAAGCCAAAGGAAGCTGTCCATACAACACTTGGAAAGCCAAAGGAAACTGTCCATACAATGCTAGGAAAGGCAAAGGAAGCTGTTCATACAACACTAGGAAAGCCAAAGGAAGCTGTCCATACAACACTAGGAAAGCCAAAGGAAGCTGTTCATACAACGCTAGGAAAGCCAAAGGAAGCTGTCCATACAACACTAGGAAAGCCAAAGGAAGCTGTCCATACAACACTAAGAAAGGCAAAGGAAGCTGTTCATACAACACTAGGAAAGCCACAGGAAGCTGTTCATACAACACTAAGAAAGCCAAAGGAAGCTGTTCATACAACACTAGGAAAGCCAAAGGAAGCTGTCCATACAACACTAGAAAAGGCATAGGAAGCTGTCCATACAACACTAGGAAAGCCAAAGGAAGCTGTCCATACGACACTATGAAAGCCAACGGAAGCTGACCATACAACACTAGGAAAGCCAAAGGAAGCTTTCCATACAACACTAGGAAAGCCAAAGGAAGCTGTCCATACAACACTAAGAAAGCCAAAGGAAGCTGTCCATACAACACTAAGAAAGCCAAAGGAAGCTGTCCATACAACACTAAGAAAGCAGGGTGTACTTGATGCAGAAAAGCTACCTGCTGGATACAGACCAGAACAGCCTTAAGATTTCAGTTGCTAGAACTGATCATTCAGAACATCGCCCCAGCTTTTGTGCTGATTGTTGGTATTTTATTTGGGAGTTTGCCCTTTCCAAAATGTGGTGCGATCTTGGAGTTGATATATATAATATGCACAAGGTGGGGTGGGGATGCATGGGGCTTGCCCCTGGAAAATAAAAGTCTTTTTTGTTAGGTTTTCCAATGTTTGATGTTTTGACTTGCAAACCTTTGATTTTTGAATCTAGAACCAAGTTCTTACTCTGCCAGGTGGCTAGCCTGCCACAGTACGTCTTCCACAGCACACACTCACACTCACTCCTATGGCCAGTTTAGAGTGTCCAGTCCATCTACTGCATGTCTTTAGAATGTGGGAGGAAACCAGATCGCCCGGAAGAAACTCATGCGAACACAGGGAGGACATGTAGACTCTGCACAGAAGGCTCTCCGGCCAAGAATCAATCTGGAAATCTCACACACGTATACTAAATTTAACTGAAATACTCACACAACAGCACCACTAACATTGATGACAAGCTGTCAACAAAGATCAGCTGATGCTTCACTACACATGTGCCAAGGAATAAACTTGAGGCATGCAAACAAAAATCATTAAATAAAAATTTAAAAACAATTTTTTTTTGTAGAGGTAAGCCCCCCCCATGACCACTGCCAATTTTATATTCTAACTCCAAGACTGCACAATGCCAAAGAAAGGGCATATTTCCCAACTCCAGTAATGTAGCGATCTTGCATACCTGTCAACTATCTGTTTAGTCCACCAAAATGAGTGGAGAAAGAGAAACAAACAGACATACAGAAAAATGTCAGAGATGATAGAGTGAAAGAGAAAGAGAAACAGAGCTTCATTTGCCAGAAGAGGAACAAACATAAACACACACACCCGACACACACACACACACACACACACACACACACACACACACACACACACACACACACACACACACACACACACACACACACTCTGAAAATACTTACGTGTTGATGAAATAAAGCCTCTGATCTTTTATGTCAGTCTGAGAGTTATACATCCCTATGAAACTTCCCCTATCATTTTTACATCTGTCCTAAGTACTCTGAAACCACTCCACTAACCATCATTTTGATGTTGTCTGAGACCTCACTACCCTCTTACATACCTTTCAACTATACAGATATTTGCAGAATGTCCAAATTTTTGGCTCATATTCTTGGCCTGTTTGTCATAAAATGTGTGGTTTTCTGGCAAATCATTGGGATGATCTGAGGATTTAAGTCACTAAATAATGACATATATTTGAGTTCAGACTTCACATCCTTCAGAAAATGTATATTAAAACAAACCCTGTTACTATAGAAACTTTCTAAATATATAAGAGCAATATTTAAAATTTGTCCCTATTTTTGGGCCTTTGTCTCCCATTTTGTTGGGCTTTGTGCAGATTTCTTGAACTAGGAGGTTGAGAGGTATGCCTCTCAACAAAGTAATATTTTCTGATGTAAGAATCTTCCCCTTGTGCTCCTCTTTCTAGAATGTTCCTTCTTCCACTTAGTACAGCCAGCCTGGTCCCGGTAAAACACTGTTTCCATATCGTATCACCTACTTTCTTCGCTCATCCATTGTGTACTCTCCCAAGGTTGCAAACTTTCTTCTCTTCTTATGCTTCGAGTAACCTATTCGACTTATCATGTTAGCAATGCTTTAATTTCCTCAAGTGCACCTACATAGGGTGGGTCTTCGAAAAACTTCTACTTGCTGCAACCATACCTCTCAACCTCTTAGTACAACATTTCTGGGCAATGCCAAAATAATGGTGGGGGGTCAAAGGTCCAAAATCATGGACAAATTTTAAATATTGCTCTTATAAACTTAAAAGGTTGATAGAATAACAGGCTTTGCATAGCATGCATTTTCTGGAGGATGTGAAGTCTAAAACATTTTTCATTATTAAATGGCTTCAGCCATCAGTGATTTCCCTGTAAGCCACAAATTTTATGAAGAACAGACCAAAAATATGAGGGAAAAATCTTGACATTCTGCGAAATTCTGTAGAGTTGAGAGACTGGCCACAAGAGGTAGACACAAACAAGTTTGAAAGGGCTATCAGAAGGTTCAGAAAATCCTTTCAGCTGACCTTAAGCAGATGGTGATGCCACACAAATTTCTAACACTTACTGCCACCTACTGGCCAATGTGCATTTCAAAGAAATATGTATAGGCTCCAGTAATACATCTCTCAAATGTATAATTTAAAAACAATTATAAATATAAAATGTATAACTATGATTTTATAAAAGCAATATTTAAAACCTGTTCCGGATTTTGGCCCTTTGTGACCCATCATTTTTGGCTTTGTCTAGAATTCTTGTGCTAAGAGGTTCAAAGGTATGAATAAGGTCCAAGTGGGTCTCAGCATTTCATCCCTAGAGCATTGGTGAAGCAGTTTCACACCTGTAATTAGGGTTACCACCTGTCCCACTTTAAAAATTGCAAAATGGCAGATGTCCTGAGATTTTAGGACAAAATTTATGTAATCAGTTATTCTGTATCAGAAACATCTAAATGTTATATGTCCCACTTTGGGCATTTGAAAAGGTGGCAACCCTACCTGTAATGCAGTACTGAGTTAAAGATTTGCTGTGGACCTACATCACCTCCATTTTCAGTTTGTCGTCATTTTACCTCTGAAATGGACACAATTTTGCAAACTGTCCCTAATTTTGTTTTATATTTTTACCCTGTTCCTTGTTGTTTTTAATTTTCTGGTAAATTACTGAGAAGTCAGACAGTCAATAATAACAGATATTCAGTTTATGTACTTATGGTTCAGAAAAAGAATGTTGATGCCAAAATCTGTTCTATTACCCTATTAAGTATATTAGAGTAATATTTAAAAATTGCCCCTGATATTACTAGCACGTTAGTTTTCTGAAAACACTGGTGTACTCAGCATGAAACAGCTGTCTTAAATCACTTGTGGCTTACAGCAGTATGCTAATGTATCTCATTAATTACTGAAGAGGGCTTGGTTTGTGCCAAGTCACCTTGTGGCTTAGAAACTATTCTGAAGATTCTCATTAATTATTCAAGATGTCATCATTCAGAATCTCTTTTCTGAGCTGCGGTTTGAAATTCACTCTCATTATAGAGGCTTGATCCTAGTTTTCACTGAGTTCTACAGTTGAGGTTCAAACCTAACACCAGTCCTCTGAGCCTTGTCTGAAATTCCATAACCTTGTTCCCTGTTATTGTCAAAATAAGCCTGATTTGCACATTCTCAGTCAACTTGACATCCCTTTCTGAATAAGTCATTCCAAAACTATCATAAAATTGTAGAAGAGGCTTCACAGATTACTGAATATTGGATAACATTTTCATCTTCTGAATATACAAGCCTGGAAGAACAGGATGGTGGCTTAATGGTTAAGGTGTTTGCCTTACAAACACAAGATGCAGGGTTTGAGTCTCACAAGGCATAATTGGCTAGGCTTAAAATGGCTCGCAAGGGCAGTTAGCTTAGTACGAACCTACATAACACACACACACACGCACATACGCACACATACACATAAATACACACATGCGCACGCACACACTTACATACATACACACACACACATGCACGCATGCATACACATGCACACACACACACAGACACACACACACGCACACACATGCATGCACACACCCATACATATACACACAGACGCACACACACACACACACACACACACATATGCATGCGGACACACACACACACTTACACACACACACACACACTTTGTCTGAAGAAGGGCCTAGCCCGAAAGCGCTCACTTTGATACTTTTTGGTTTGTTTTGTGTTTTAATAAACATTTTACAGCATTTGTACAGCAGCAGTTCCCAGTGACGTTTTTGGTTTGCTGATTTATTTCTTTGCTGAACTGGGATTTGGCTAAGCACTAGCTTTATTCTTTTTGGACACACACACACACACGCATGTACACACACACTTACATACACATACATATACATACACGCACACACACACATGGACACACGGACACACACACACATGCACACACACATACACACACACACACTTACATACACATACATACACACACACACACACACACACACACATGCATGTACACACACACACACACACACACACACACACACACACACACACACACACACACACACACACACACACACACACACACACACAGATAAATGCAGCATCTTGGTGGACTTTGTCATGCATGTTGAACACCAAGAGGCAGTGTGTGGATGATTACAGCTCTTTTATTTTACATAACTAAGTGGTAGTGGTTGGAGGAGGGAGATGAGGGGGCATTTAGGAACAGCTATCCTGACACAACATGACAACTGATCTGTGTAGTAAGATCAGGGAGTTTAACGAAGATATAGGTTTTGGATAGCATGAAAGATGACTCTAGTCTGGTAGGAAATAAAGTGTGAAAAGACTTGAAAGTCCTTAACAACATCAGAGGTGTGCAAGTGGTGTGGGGTAAATAAAGGATGGAAGGAATAAACCTGGACAGGAGTGTAGAAAAGGAAGGCAACAGACCTAAAGAAAGCCAGAAGGGGAGTTGTAATCAAAAACAGGAGTGTACACAAATAAAAACATTTGTGTGTTGGGCTAAAGAAGACCTGTTGGGAAGTCAAAATAATATTACAGAGGTCATCCACCTTGTCTAGACAGAACAAGATGAAGAAGTTGTGAGAGGAGTGAAGGAAAAATTAAGTGACATAGATAAAGCGCAGGACATTGGACTTAGGCTGACAGTGGGGTGCTGTATGGAAGATGTCAGATGAGCAGAACAGGTGAGCAGGTTAATACTAATGAATTCCCCACCTTTGTACTTAAAGGGAAACATGAAGGTAAGGTGAGAGCAGGGGCGATAAGGAAATGATAAACTTCAGCAGCCTGATGAAACAAGCAGAGCCGAGCATTTTAAACATGTTAAGAACACTGATGATATATGGCACAGTAATCGCAGGAACTGCTTTCCATGGCATTACAAAAATAAGTAGAGGAGCATTGGTTATACGATCTCTCCATACAAACCGTAGCAGTGCTGCAGTACCGTAAGAGAGCAATGGTGTTTTTTTCGCTGGGGGGGGCAGAAAAAAATAAAAGCCAGGAATAAAGGCTTGTAAGCATAATTTCTATTCCATGGGAAAGTAATAGAAAAACATGACTGAAGGAAACCGAATAAAAGGATGCCTGCAGTCATACCTCCTTGATTTTTCAGAAAGTCACTGATTTTGCCTCATATTTTTGATCTGTCTCCACCTAAAATTTGTTGTATTCTGACAAACTGATGAGGACTGCAGTCACTAAATAATGACAGATATTTGAATTTCAGGTATCATAGCCTTCATAAAGTGCATACTAATGCAAAACCTGTTATTCTATGGAATTTCTAAGTTTATTAGAGCAATAATTAAAATCTGTCCCTGAATTTGGGCCTTTGTTCCCCGTTATTTGCTCAGATTTTGAATGCTTGTTTTTTAAACTGGTAAAAGTGTGACTTCACAAAGCACACACCTCACCACTCTAACTGGATCCATTCCTATGACGATTTCACCACTGAGATGGCCGGCAGAAAGCCAGTGGATCTGTTGTGATGACTCTTTAAGGCCTTCATTAGCATACCACATAGGCAAGTGGAGGGAGGTTAAGCCGTATGTAGGTGGGGAACAAAATGGTCAGCTGGACAGTGACTAACTGACAAAAGATGTTAAGTTAA
>NC_056747.1:1301585190-1301727816 GCF_019279795.1 Protopterus annectens
ATAGTTCTACTTCATTTGTCTTCAACCTGTGGGATACTGGATCCGTATTGGATCAGAGCTGGCAATCTCACTAGCATCTTCTCCGAGCTCCAAGCTCCTCTCCTTACCCATAATACACCTCTACTACCTTCCAACCCTCAGATCAAGTTTGCTGATCCTTATACTGATAACCCAATCTGAAAAAAATACTTTATGACCTATAACTGCAGCTCGCAAGCTGTTCACATGACAAGATCTGGGGGAAGGAGGGAGGGACGGTTGAAGACAAATGAAGCAGAACTACTCAGATGGAACATTATGGTGAGTACATAATTTTTTATCTGAAGTAGTTTACTTCAGTGGCAACGCACGAAGCTTCGGAAACCATCCAGGTGCAACTAACCATAGGCAAAACTGCTCTACAAATTGTAGCATGCTACAGGCCACCCTCTCAAACTCAGGAACCCCACACAGCCTTCCTGAAGACACTGGAGGGTATAAATGTATCTCCAAACACCATCATATTGGGTGACTTCAACTACCCGAATATAGACTGGGGACATTACTCAAGCCCTAACTTTCTAGCCCAATGGTTCCTGGAGTTCATAAATTCAAATGCCATGGAACAGCTAGTCACTGCTCCCACGAGAGGAGAAAATATACTAGATCTCATTATCACAAACATGGGGGCAAAATGCTCCACACCGGAAGTATATCCCTCATTGGTGAGATCTGATCATAAACTAATCTCACTGGAAATCCACATCCCGCCCCCACCCCAAACAAAAAAGACCACAGTGAAGAACTTCTCTAAAGCAAACTTCACACTACTCAAGACTGGTGTGGTATCCTTCAAGGCCCCTGAGCCAGTGGAAACCACAACCCAAGCTGCAGAAGCCCTTACAAATGCCTTCTATGAACACCTCCAGGACTGCATGGATCAGGCAATCCCAAATACAACCAAGACTCTTTCCACAAAGGGCAAACGTCCAGTCTGGTGGACCCCAGCCATTAACAAACTTTACAATAAGAGGATAAAGCTATTACATGATAGAACAAAATCCATAAAAGGGAAGTCACCCCTGATCATTATTAGTAAAAATACTAGCACTCATAAAATCGACTAAGGCCAATTTTGAGAGAAAAATTGCCATGGATTCAAAGGACAATCATAAGGCCTTTTTCAGCTATGTTAGGAACCTGGGTGGAAACTCCCAGATATGCTCAGAATTAGTCCAAAATGATACAAAAATCACTGAACCCACAGACATTGCCAACATACTGGCAGACAGGTTCAGTGCAAACTTCACCCCTCTCCCCTAAAGGAGAGATAACTATCCCAGCAGAGTGTAGCCTCCCAGACATCTCAAATGCGCAGGTGAAAGCTGCTCTCTCTAAAGCTAAAACACAGCATCAATGGGACCGGATGGTGTCCCCAGCTGTGTGCTACACGAGCTAAATGAGGAATTAAACCTGCACATAAGGCAGCTGTTTAATCTCAGCCTTACCACAGGATACGTGCCCAAGGAGTGGCGTACGGCAACTGTGGTCCCACTCCACAAAGGCGGTGCCTCTACGGACCCTGGTAATTACTGCCCCATAAGCTTAACAAGTCTAGTCTGCAAAGCTATGGAGAGGATCAAAATGGAGCTCATAAATAAAGATATAGGGGACTTGCAGACATTGGACCCGACCCAGTTTGGCTTCGTCAAGGGCAGATCATGCCTTTTGAACTTGGTCGACTTCTTCGAAATAGTCACCAAGGCCATTGATGAGGGAAAGACAGTCCATACAGCCTACCTTGACCTTGCAAAGGCTTTCGACACAATACCCCACTCGGGTATTGTAGAAAAACTTACCAGCTTAAATGTAAACCCATATGTCACAAGATGGGTTGCAAACTGGCTTAAGGACAGAACCCACAGGGTTAGAGTTGCTGGCGCTATGTCAGACTCCAAGCCGGTCACAAGTGGTGTCTCACAGGGCTCAGTCCTTGGCCCCCTATTGTTCGGCATCTACTTCTCAGAAGTACAGGCCAACATGGGAGGACTTTGGCTGACAAAGTTTGCAGACGACTGCAAACTGGGCGCCATAGTGGAAAGTGCAGCAGACACGGATATCCTTCAGAAGGGACTCACGGAAACAGATAGCTGGTGCCAGAGCCATGGCCTGAAGTTAAACGCCAAAAAATGTATAGTCATACCCTTCGGGAAAAACAAGGTAACCACAAGCTACCATATAGGTGGCAATCCACTAAGCACAGAAGAGGTTATCAGGGACCTGGGGACCCAGGTTGACAGTGGCCTTTCTTTTGACACTCACGTTGCTAAAGTGGTTAGAAAGACCTTCTACATTGCCCACCTGATCATGAAGGGATTCACATCCAGATCTAGTGTGGTCATTGTTCCCCTGTACTCTTCACTTATCAGACCAATGATCGAGTACAATGCCCCATTCGGGATGTATCTCACCCGACATCTGCAGCAATTGGAGAGACCCCAAAAGTTCCTCACCAAAAGGATAAAGGGACTCCAAAATCTGTCATATGCTGCCAGATTGAAGAAACTCCAGCTCTATTCAGTTGCATACCGTCTGCTCAGAGGTGACATGTGCCTGACATACAAGGCCATGTCCAACCCGGAATTAATGGACATGCTCCACCTCAAAAAATCCAAATCCACCAAAACCACTAGAGCAAGCGACTTAAACCTTAGCACAGATATAAATAGGACATGTTGGAGGGATAGATTTATCACTCAGAGACTCCCTATGCTGTGGAATAAAATCCCGATCCATGTGAGGCAGAGCACTTTGCTGGCTCTGTTCAAGAGAAATCTTGACCTGTGGATGGGAGATCATAGGTTTATCCTGGGAATCATCTCTGTGTCACTGCTGGACAGAGGCACAACAAACTAATGGGCACAGTATTTTTTCATATAAGGGATATAAGTAAGCCACAAAAATGTGGGCTAGGCTTATAAATGCCTTAGGGCAGATAGCCTAGTATAAACCTATGAACCTATGAACCTGTGGGACAGAGTTCCCAGCTACTAAACTCCAGGGCGGCCCTGGTGGAAGGATATTCCAGAGCACCACAGAACCAAAGGATGGTCTCCTTCTAGAAGTCAAATCCAATTTGTAGTGAGAAATAAAGGTATGAGATGAGGACCAAGTAGCTGCAGAACAAATATCATCCAATGAGACTCTAAACCAAAAAGCCATAGAAGTAGCCATGGACCTAGTGGGATGAGCTTTCACCTGACCTGGAGGAGACATGCCTCTGTCCTTATAGATCTGAAGGATGCATGAGGAAATTCACCTAGCAATAGTGACCTTGAAGATAGGCTTTCCCAAAAAGGGTTTATAGAAGGACACAAACAGCTGATCGGATCTATGGAAATTTTTGGTCCTGTGTAAATAAAATCGTAATTGTCTATGAACATCCAACAAGTGGAGTTTGTAATCCATTTTGTTAGCAAAATTAGGAAAGAAAACTGGTAAATTGCTGGTTTGATTGATATTAGCTGGTGAAAGGATGGATTGGTCCAAAGGGAAACGCTATCTTTGTGGAAAATCATATAAGGAACTTTGACCGACAAGGCTTGCAGTTCTGAAACCCTTTTATAGCAGAGGTGATAGCCACCAGAAATGCTGTTTTCCAAGGTAAGAATTTTAGATCTGTGGTTGAGTGGGTTCAAAAGGCGAAGCGACCAGAGCTTGAAGAACCATAGTAAGGTCCCATGGGGGAACAGGATCTTTGACAGGGGGGGGCGTAACAGAAAAGTCCCTTTAATAAAGGCTTTACATAGTCTGGAGGAGGCTAGTGAGGCATAATTCTCCCCCACATGAAAATGAGAAATGGCAGTCAATTGAACCTTGACAGTAGAAGAACTAGCTCCCATTTGAAAAATATCAGCTAGGAAATCAAGAATGGCAGAAATAAGACCTGTGAAGGGGTCTAAACTCCTATGAGAAGCCCAAAAGGAAAAACTTTTCCATTTACTGTGATAAACCTTCCTGGTTGAAGACTTATGAGCAGCCACCAGAATAGACCTAACTGAAGAGGATAATCCAGGAGTCCTAGCGATCATGGGAACTGGAGCAGCCAAGCTGTGAGCTTCAAACTGTCCAGGTTCAGATAAGGAACCCCTGATAGGTGTGAAATCAGATCCTGAATGGGATCCAAGTTCCAGGACGGAGCCAGAAGGTGAGACCAAAGGAAGGGAAACCATACCTGGCGAGGCCAAAACAGGGCAATGAGGATCACTTTGCTCCCAAGTCGATGAGCATTCTGTAGAAACCTCAGAATAAGAGGTACTGGAGGGTAGGCATACAGAAGACCAGGAGGCCAAGCATGGACTAGAGCATCTCTGGGGGACTCCCCAGGCAAAGGATTCAGAGCAAAAAACTTGCTGCACTTCGCGTTGGAAGGAGATGTGAAGAGATTGCAGCAAGGCTGACCCCACTCCAGGAAGATCTGCTCCACTACTGAAAGATTCAGAGACCACTCATAAGGCATCAGAATAGTCCGACTTAACCTGTCCGCTAGAATGTTGGGCCATCCTGGAATGTGCATTGCTATGAGAAAACGACCAGTGGAACTTGCCCATTCCCACAGTCTCATGGCCTTGCAACAAAGGGGGTAAAATCTGGTCCCTCCCTGTTTGTTGATATACCAGACCACTGACATGTTGTCTGAATGAATTGCAATGGTTCCCAGAGGAAGAAAGGCAGGAATGGCCTGCAGCACAAAACGTTATACATAAAAAATAAAAGCATACAGGGCATAAGTAATATGTCATATGCAGACCACCTCAAGGCCCTATCCCTGCATTCTGTCTCCTACAGGCTTTTGAGGGGAGAGCTATGCCTGGCATACAGGGCATTGTCAGACCCCACTCTGATGGACCTAGTGCATATCCACAAAACAAACAGCACCAGAATTACCCATTATAAAGACTTAAACCTTGCCTGTGATATAAATAAGACCTGCTGGAGAGATAGGTATGCATCCCAGGGTCTACTCTGTCTATGGAACAGGTTTCCCATCCATGTGAAGCAGAGTTCCTCCCTAACCCAATTCAAGTGCAACTTGGACAATGGGATGGGAAACTGGAAATTCATCCCTGGTTTGGCACCTGTGGTGCTAATGGACAGAGGTAACCTGTAAATGGTTCATCTACCAGACCCATGCTTACACTTATCAAGGTTATCGGAACATGTCAGAGATTTGGGATGCATGGCTAGGCTTAAAAAGACCCTTGTGGTCATTAGCCTAGTAATAATCTATGAAACTATGAAACTATATACGAATAAAGGCAAGCAAATTCATAATAATATAATTCTATAAATACATACATGTGTTGGAGGGAAGTGGGGAATGCTGGGTTGAATACAATATAAACGTTCACACACCCAGGCTAGTAAGGCTTTTACTCAGTCATACCTCACAACCGTTAGATGTTTCAATAATTTCTGCTCAGTGCATCAGTCAGCATATGTAGTTATTGTTAACTTACAGAGAGAGAAGGAGTGATAGCTAAGCAGACAAAGAAAGATTCCCAGGAGTTCAGAAAAAAAGCACCACGGTCACTAAGAGTTTAACCAAAAGGGGCTGTTTATGTGATGCAGGAATTTGCAATTCAGAGACATGTTAGCCACATTGAGGAAAGACCTCATTATCGACTCATTTACATGTCTTTGAATTGCCCTTAACTACTGCTAATGCTATTCAGTACTTTCCTGCAATAGTTAACACTGTCAGCCCAGGCATCACATTAGTACATGCACTTTCTCACCCACATGCACGCACTCAGACACATACACATGCGCACGCACACACTCACATGCACGCCCACACACTGACATAGATTTTAGTTGTCATGAGATAACAAACCATCCTTGATGTCACTTTTTATTTTTTGTCCCTGCTCTCACAAATCACAAATCCTTACAGTAATGCCAGGCATTAGAGTTTCCTTGTTCTTAATGTCTATAAAGTGCATCATGATACTACACCTGTTATTGCATTACCTTTTTAGGTGACTCAGAGGTATGTTTAAAAAATTATCCGTAGTATCATCTGCTGAGCATCTCAGATTTGTCCTGAAGTCCCCCCCCACCATGGACGTACACCCATCCCTCTCAACTATCTGTCCCTGGTTTAACAAATGCTCTTACTGTTACCTCTTGTAGGTGCTCAGACCCTCGTAGCCCACAAACTGTTGTATTCATTGAATAATTTCCTAGAGTAGTGTTTCATACTTCTTATTTTGCAAAAAAAAAAAAAAAAATTCTTGCTGCACCAGCTGATGATTTAGTGTAGTGGATTAATGATGCTGCTTTCTGTGGCAAATGTGCTGGGTTTGAAACCTTCCCCTTTTACTTTACATTTTTTAAAAAGACTTGGGTAGCAGTTTCCAATATCATAGTGGTGGTATATAGGACTAATGTTCTCTCTGTAATCTGTCAAGGTGCAGGGTTTGAGTCTGTGTTAGTGTCTTTAGGGCAAGATATAAAGAATTATTCCTAGTGTCTAATTTCCCCCACTCCACCCCACATGTTTCATGCTGAATTTTTATTTTTTTTTATTTTTATTTTTTAATAATTATCTCTGGCATATATTGGTCCGCCTTCCCATGTCTTTCACATTGCAAACTTTTTTCTTCGATTTTTGTAATATTTGTCGTAGGTGTCCAGTGTTCTCTTATTACATCTCATTCGTGCTGCAAACATTTTTCATTGATTTTGTAATGCTGGTGTCTAGTGTCCCCCCATCAATGTTATAACATTTGCTAGAGAGGTGTGGAGGTATGATGGTACTCCCCAGCTGACTCACACATTCAATCATTCATGTATACACATAGACACACAGCCCCCCACATCACACTCATGGACACTCTCACCAGTTCACCCATATCCTCACACACTTGCACACACACACACACACACACACACACACACACACACACACACACACACACACACACATATAAACCTACCCCACTCCCCTACTGTAACACCCCAGGCAGACACACACTCACCCATACTATTCATATATGCAGCCCCATACCTAAACATACATGCATACACACACCCATGCTACCCGTCCACTAAACACTCCTGTACTTATCTCTTCCATGATAGCTGAACATGAGGTTTGAACCATGTTCATTAACACAACCATGTTACTTCATCACTCAGCTGCATAAATGCCTTACTGCACGCATTTCCAGGGGGAATCACATGACTAATTAGCATATGCTACACCCCTGGAATCCCTTATCAGTATTTAGGAACTTCCTAACAAATATATCTTGCCATAAATCCAGGAGCAAAAACAGTGGGCATAAAACAATAACAAAAGGCAAAACCTCCAGAACCACGAATAGCCATAATAGTGTATTTATTTTGCAAGTACAACTTTCACAGATAAAGACCACTTCTTCAGGCATCAATGTACAATTGTTATAAGACTTTGTATACACCAGTTGTAAAATAATCAATTAATTAGGTCATTGACTAATTAAAAACATTAATTTATTAAAAAGTTATTAAAATTGTTCATAAGCATCAATAAAAACACATGTATAAAAGCATAAAAACTCTACCCACTATTTTAGTTAATCTTGTAACATAAATCATTTAAAGTTGTTTTTATGCTAAATGCATCATTTAACCCCGGTAGGCACTGAGCCCTGAAACGTACAATCCATGTGGCTTCCTCTCTTTCAGTTATATTCTTCTTGTCCTTTCCTCTGATATGTATTGGAACTACATACAAAATGAACAACTGAAATGTATGATTTATATCTGTATCCAGTTTGTGTCTATAAAGTGCGTTACTTATCTTCTGCCTGTTTATATCTGATATCTGACTACATAGTCTGTCTTTTGAGTCTCTGAATGGTTTTACCTATATAAAAAGCAGGACATCTGCAGCATTTAGCCATATATACTATGTCCCTGATGTTACAGACAACATATGCTTGTATAAAGGTTTTACCTGTTACTGTATGCATAAAAGTTTTCACCATATCCCTTTTCAGCTAGGTATATTCCCTATAAATTTCACTTGTTCTTTATAACATAGGCTCGTAGGATCATATGATCATAGGAAGTTACTAGGCTACTGGCCCTGAGGCCCTTACAAGCTTAGCCAAGAATTTCACCCATGTTCCAACAAGTCAGCATCGAATGCCCCTGCCCAGCAGGGTCACATTTGGAATCCCAGGGATGTATTTTCTGTTCCCCATCCAGTTATCCAGGTTGCAGTTAAGTGTTAATGAGGTACTTTGCAGAAGGGGGGGGTGGTCTCTGGGACACAAATCTATCCCATCAAGTCCTGTTGATGTCACATACCAGGTTGAGGTTGTGCATGCAGGTTACTCGAGTGGAGCTTGACTTGCAGATATGCATCAGTCCCATCAAGGCTGGGTCTGAGACTGCTATGTATACCAGACAGAGGACACCTCTGAGGAGTCTGTATGAGACTGAGTAAAGGGACAGAGCTTTTAGCCTATCTGTGTAGGGTAGATGTTTCAGGCCCTGGATTCTCCTGGTGAAAAACCTCTGTGGTCTCTCCAGCTGATACATGTGCTTTGTGAGGTACATGCTGAAAGGGGAATTGTACTCAATAATGGGCCTTATAAGTGAAGAATACAGGGCTGGTATCACCACCTTGTCCCTGTGTCACGCCCATGCACTGGCCCAGTAATCAAGGAGTCTAAATCCTCACCACTAACACCAATGAGGGGCATCTACATTGGGAAGGATAACAAATGCACACACAGTAAAGTACAGTTTCCCTTAAGAGCACACAGAGATCACAGTCAGTTTTGGGCTGGTTTCTCCCTTTCCCTCCAGATCCCCAATAAGACTTCCCAACTGGCACAGCCATAGGGTAGAGATCTCAGCCGGGTAGTCAAGCCAAGCCACCAGTGCCCTCTCTGTCCAAACAGTGCTTTGTATCCCTGCCCAAGTAGCTGACAAACACACACTTTGAGATTTGGTTTATATACAAACACACAGACGCTCCTGAGGAAGGCTGGCACAGATTCTCCAGTTATGCCCCCTCCTGCCAGGTAGTAATCACTGCCACTAACTACTCTTATCAGCTACTAAAAAGGCCCTTAACAGAGGGTGTTCAATTTCTACTGTGCACTATTATTATCCAATTAGTAAGTGTGATGAACAGCAAGGCTTATTTGGAGTTGCTTTGTACAGTATCACTATATGCATGCAATGTATTATAGAGTTTAAATTATGTCCAGAAAAAACAACCCCAGTTGAAAGGTTTAACAAAATTTAATAATAAAAACACAAGACAAATCTTCTCAATTCAACACAGTGCTAGTCAAGTGTTCAGAAATCACAGGAAAATGTTTAAAATAATACTGTAGAATAGTCTGACATAAATATAGAAAACAGCTAGACTAAATCTGATTAAATTCCTGTCTAACTAAGAGCAATGACAGTTCTAAATAACAGAAAAATTATTAGGTCTGGCCAAAGGAATAAATGTTCCACCAGTTAAATAACCAGTCACCACCACAGTGACAATAATAACTAGATAATAGGTTATTTGCCTGTGTGTCAGGTCTGCTCTAATTTTTATATAGGTAATCCAACCGCAGGTTACGTGATCGGATTAGAGAACATGTCTACCATATAAATAATTTACTTTGTACAAATGCTTTGGCTAAACATGTAGTTACACGTGGTATAGTGCATAAATTTAAATTCATGGCAATAGAAGTAATAGCAGAGGGTGTACAGGAAGGTGACATTGAAAATAGAGTAGAGACCCGTGAGTTGAAATGGATAATAAGGATGAGAGGGAATAAAGGTAAGGGCCTGAATAACAAAATATGTATTAAATCTATATTAAAGAATAGAGTTTTTAGATAATTCATTGACATCAGTGTTTTAGTGTTTTTAAGTATGTTTGTATGTGATACTGTGATCTGTACCTTTAGAAATGTATCATACCATCTTATTAATTGTTTATTGGTTGTTGATTTTCATTGGCTAGTATTTGTTTAAATAATGTGAATAATATTTTTTTTTGAATGTCTGATGAAGCGGCATTGACAGCCATGAAAGCTCTTACAATAAATGTTTACTTTAGATGCTTTTACTCTGCCTTGGTTTGATTCTACAGTTCTAAATAGACTTACATATAGAGCAAAGGCAGAGTACTGGTGAGTGATGAGATCTGAAGACAAATACAAAATGCTCTGATTCTC
The DNA here is from genome assembly GCF_019279795.1 of Protopterus annectens. Classification (NCBI taxonomy): domain Eukaryota; kingdom Metazoa; phylum Chordata; order Ceratodontiformes; family Protopteridae; genus Protopterus; species Protopterus annectens. The sequence goes on from NC_056747.1 coordinate 1,301,595,417, forward strand.
TCTTTCTGAGAAAGTCTTAAAAATAATACATCACTGTGACTCATATTATATTACATCATTCTTCTCTGGTTCCCAGGCTAACAGAAACTCAGAGTTTTAACATTTCTTTGATCTTGCACCTAGCCAGGAAACTACATCAATAAAAGACATTATATATGTAAAATCTAGCAATAAACTCTGGTCTCAAAACAATAAAAGGAGTTTCTCAGTCTAGACATTATGTCTCTGAGCCTTAAAATCAAACAGTCATACAATGCTTGACTTATGAGCTTTCTTCCAGGAGAGTGCACTGTGGTTATATTTTTGAAGTTCAACATTTAACACAGTTTTCTTACATTTTAAGAGGACAAGCATGTGAATTATATTCATATTTACAATGACATAGAATTATCTACAAAATTCTATATAGCTAGGCTGGCATCCTTCACATATCTTCACATATCCCCCTCCCCCAGAGAACTCAAGCTAGTTTTTTAAGTGACCGTTGAGAAACATTACTTGAGAGGGTTAGGTCTATCTGGGTATACCTTACCTCATTCCCTGCCTTGAGAGCCCATCTATGTTGGTGTTGGTAACCCCACTGTGGTGCTGCACTGACATATCATATACTTGCAACCCTAGGTTCCATTTTAGTAACTTGGCATTTTGCTGGCTGACTTGGTGTAACCATGTTAGCGGATTGTGATCTGTAACTACAGTGAATTTTCTTCCATACAGATAAGGCTGACATTTCTGCAGTGCCCACACTATGGCTAGACATTCCTTTTCTACAGCTGCATAACATTCCTCCCTGGGTTGAAGCCTATGACTGAGATAAACCACTGGGTGCTCTTCTCCCTCTGAAGATATCTGGCCAAGTACAGCCCCCACCCCCTGGTTAGAAGCATCCACTTGCACAACAAATTCTTTGCTGTAATCTGGACTGGCTAACACAGGTGGTGCAGCTAAAGCCCCATTAAGCTTTTGGACTGCCTGCTTGCAGGCTGGTGTCCACACTACCTTATATGGCCTGTTTTTCCTTGTCAAGTTTGTGAAGGAGAGCAGCTATTGTACTATAACTGGGGACAAGCTTTCTGTAGTACCCCGCTGTCCCCAAGAATGCCCTCACCTGCTTTTTGGTAACAGGTGCAGGCCATGCCTGAATGTCTTCCACTTTGGCAGATTTTGTCATGATCTTACCACTCCCCACTCTATGTCCCAGGTAGGAGACCTCTGCCATACCCACCTGACATTTTCTGGGCTTAATGGTCAACCCGCCCCTCTGTAGTCTGTCCAGCACCTCCCTGGTATGTTGAAGGTGCTCTTGCCAGGAATGTCTGTAGGTGGCAATATCATCTAGGTAAGCAAGGGCAGACCCTCCTGCTCCTGCTAGGATATGATCTACTAGACTCTGGAAAGTCTCTGGGACATTTTTCATCCCAAAGGGCATCTTTGTGAACTCATACAAGCCAAAAGGAGTCATAAAGGCTGACCTCTCTCTCTCTAGCACTGGAAGTCAAGGGCACTTGCCAGTAACTCTTGGTAAGATCAGTGATGGTAATATACTTAGCCCAACCCAGCTGCTCTGGGGCATCATCTGTCATAAGCATGGGGTGAGCATCTGACTCTGTGTGACTAATTTCCTGTAGTCCACACAGAACATGGTGCTGCCATCCTTCTTTGGAACCAGTACCACTGGAGAGGCCCAGGGACTGTTGGACTCTTGAATTACCTCTAGTTCCAACATCTCCTGTATCTCCTCTCTCAGAGTCTGTTTGACTCTCTCAGCCACCATATAAGGGGCCTGCCTAATAGGTCTTTGGGGTCCTGTATCCACCTGGTCCTGCACCAGGGGGGTGCACCTTGGTTGCCTAGTGAACATATCCCCAAACTCCTGTAACACTGCTCAGATTTCTCAAACCTGGGTAAGAGATAGCTGGTGGGACATTGCTTCTCCTTCCACTGAGGTGTCAGTCCGAGCCTCACTGAGGAGATCAGTCACCAGATCTCCCTCGGACTCCTCCTGCAGTCCACTGCAAATGCTCAGCACAAGGGCCTCCCTTATTATGGTAAGGTTTCATCATGTTATCATGGTACAATTTGTGCCCCTGCCTCCTGCCTAGAAGTTTTACCAGGTAGTTAACATCACTTACCTTGTAGGGTCCCTCCCAGACTGCTTGCAGCTTGTTGTGTCTCACAGGAATGAGAACCATTACCTGCTGCCCTACAGCATACTCTCTAGCTCAAGCATTCCTGTCATACCATACCCTTTTCTGTTGTTGGGCTTCTGTCATGTTTTCCTGGGCCAAGCTCATGAGTTTCCTGAGCCTTGTGCTGAGGTTTAGGACATATGACACAACAGGCTACTTGTGGGATTCATATTCACCTTCCCACTCACCATGAATTAAATCTAGAGGTCCTCTCACCCTATGCCCATACAGCAACTCAAAGGGTGAAAACCCTGTGGATTCCTGGGGAACCTCTCTGTAAGTAAACAACAGATGGGGCAAATATTTGTCCCATTCCCTCTTAAACTGGTCTGCAAATGCCCATAGCATGGACTTGATTGTAGAGTTTAACCTCTCAACAAGACCATTAATCTGGAGATGGTAGGGGGTGGTCTTCAGATGCTTCACCCCGCAGTACTTCCACAGACAAGCAAGCAGTTCTGACATGAAATTGGTACCTTTGTCAGTCAATATTTCTTTTGGGAAACCTACCCTGCTGAAAATCTCTAACAAAGCATTTGCTACATTTTCTGCCTCAATGGAGGACAAAGCCACTGCCTTAGGGTATCTTGTAGCATAATCTACTACCACTAGGATATACTTTTTCCCTGTGGAACTTGGGGTGCTCAGATGCCCCACAATATCCATAGCTACCCTCTGAAATGACTCCTCAATCACAGCATCAAATGAGCTCTCACCTTGTCTCCTGCCTTGTCTACCTTTTGGCACTGCTCACAGGTCCTGCAGTACCCTGTTACATCTTTGGAAATTCCAGGCCAATAGAAATTCTGCATAATACGTCTCTTTGTGCATTTTATGCCCATATAAACTGCAAAGGGAATATCATGGGCTATGGCTAGAAGTGCCAGACGGTAGACTCTAGGCACTACCTACTGCTGTACCCTCTCACCTTCTAGCCCTCCCTCAGGAGTCTACTCTCTATACAGCAGCCCTTTGTCCCAGTATACAGATTCCACCTTTCCGTGAGAATCAAGTGCTTCACTAGCTACCTGCCTCAGGCCTTGTAATGTAGGGTCTGAGAGCTGAGCCTGTCTCAACTCTCTCTTTGTAACCCTTCCCAGCTCCCATTCCATAGGACGTCTGTCATCCTCTGACAGTGGTGCCTCACTGTCAGCCTGAGTACTACTACTCACCTCTACCTTTGCAGTCACTCTGTCCAAGGGAACATCAGTACCCACAAGCAGCTGTGGCTCACCTTCAGTCTCATTGCAACAGAGTAGCTCCCTCCATGAAGTAACCACCTCACCACTTTGGGCTGCAAGTATGAGGTCTGTCTGGGTCTCCCCCAGGCTACCAGACCCACATGCTTGTCTCCAAGCCTGGCTGCATGTAAATGCACAAACACATAATACTGCCTCATCAGAATCATTACCTATCAGGACATCTGCAGGATGGTAGTTTGGTACCCCTGTTGTCTCAAGACAACCTACTATTGGCATTTTGTCCTTCCCACTTACTGGCTCCCTCACCTTTTGTTCCCCACCTTGCCTCCGTGGACATCTATATGTCATATCGCCCCACTGGTTGCATTCAAAACATTTAACTCTAGGTCCTGGACATGTACCTGGACTAGTGGCTTCCCCTACTACTAGCAGATTCTGTTGGGGCAGTCTGGGCTGCCCACCATGGGTTCCTTTAGACCCATGAGCAGTACTGGGGATCCCTTTCCTGTGCAGGGATGCCCTGCTTGCTAGGTATAGGTCTCCCTTCTTCTCCAACTCATCTGAAGTAGCACATTGTCTATCAGCTAACCAGAACCTCATGTCCTCAGGCAAAGTTCTAAGGGCTTGTTCTCTCAGCAAAACGTCTGCCAGCCCTTCAAAAGTGGTGATCTGACATCCACTCATCCACCTATGAAAATAAGTGTTCAGTTCAGCAACATATTCACACACACTTTCATCTGCCTTGCATCTATGCTCACAAAACCTTTTCCTATAAGTTTCAGGTATTAGCTTAAAAAATTCTAACAGACAATTCTTTACAGCATTGTAGTTAAAACAGTCAACATCAGATAATTTGGAAAATATATTTACAGCTTTACCACAGAGTAAGGGGGTCAGGAACCATACCCAGAACCTTTGGTCAATATCATACTGTTTACATACTCTTTCAAACATATGAATGAAACTATCAAAATTATCCCCCTCTGTAAACTGTGAAAGAAATTTACTGACCTTTTGTGCTTCTGGGGTCTAGTTACTCCCTTCCCCATTACCTCCGTGATTCTGGTGAAGAGTCAGCATCTCTTTTTCATGCTGCCTCTGCCTCTTCTTTTCCTCAGCTTCCAGGCATAGCAGTTTCTCATTCTCTTCACCCTGTAGACATCTTAGTCTCTCTGTTGCTTCTGTTTCCAAACGCCTAGCCTCCAACTCAAGTCTCTTTAGTGCCAGATGGATTTTTAAGTCCTCTGTCGAAAGGTTGAACTGTCCATTCTCTGAGTGTTGTACATCTCCACAGCCAGTCTGATCGCGCTCCTGATTGCTGTTTTCTGATGCAGCTGTGACCAAAGCTGCAATCATGTCTGCCTTAGTCAGGTTTCCATGCACCAGTCCCTTAGCCTGGCACATCACAGCCAACTGGCTCCTTGTCAGCTTGCCATACTCCTCTGCTGACATGCTTGCCTGCTCTCCCTGACTAACTAAGCTAACAAAAGAAATAAAACAGTTGTGATCTGAACTCTGAATATTTGCTGCATGGCTGATTTAGACTACAAAACACCTTCAGTGATCACTGTACATAAGCTACAGCCACAGTTGAAAAGTTTAAAAATATTTAATAATAAATAATAAAAACACAAGCCAGATCTTTTCAATTCAACACAGTGCTAGTCAAGAGTTCAGAAATCACAGAAAAATGCTTAAAATAATACTGTAGAATAATCTGACATAAATATAGAAAACAGTTAGACTAAATCTGATTAAATTCCTATCTAACTAAGAGCAATCACAGTTCTAAATAAATTTACATATACAGCAAAGGCAGAGTACTGATGAGTGGTCAGTTCCAAAGAGAAATGCAAAATGCTCTGATTCTCTCTCTCTCTCTGAGAAAGTCTTAAAAATAATGTATCACTTCTGACTCATTTTAGATTACATCATTCTTCTCTGGTTTCCAGGCTAACAGAAACTCAAGAGTTTAAAAAATTCTTTGATCTTGCACCTGGCCAGGAAACTATAGCAATAAGAGATATCTAGCAATTAATTCTGGTCTCAAAACAATAGAATGAATTCCCCAGTCCAGACATTATGTCTCTGAGCCTTGCGATCAGTCATACAATGCTTGACTTATCAGTTTTCTTCCAGCAGAGTGCATTGTGGCTACATTTTTGAAGTTCAACATTTAACACAATTTTCTTACATTTTAAGAGGACAAGCCTGTGGATTATATTCATATTTACAATGACATATAATTATCTACAAAATTCTATCTAACTAGGCTGGCAGTCTTCACATATCTTTACAGCCTGGATGAGATACCCTTACTAATGAGATGGGTCATGTAGAAAGCTTTCCATACAATGGAGGCAATATGGTGGTCAAAAATCAGTTTGCTATCAACATGGATGCCCAAGTCCCTCATAACTGATTGCATGCTTAGGACCTTGTTATTAATGTGATAATTTGTGGGGATGTCACTCTCCCCAAAGGGGATGATGATGCATTTTTGGCATTCAGTTTGAGGCCATGTTTCTGGCACCAGTCATATGTTTGGGTGACACCCTCTTGGAGGATGTCCACATCACTAGGGGAGCAGATGACAGTTCCTAGTTTGCAGTTATATGCAAACTTGGTCATCCATAGCTCACTGGTTTTTGCCTGCACCTTAGAAAAGTATAACCCAAACAACAAAGGCCCCAAGACTGATCCCTGACCACTCATTATGGGTCGACTGTTTGAGGTGGCTTAACTTATTTTGACTAGGTGGGTTCTGTCAGTGAGCCAGTTTGCTACCCATCTGGTAACATATTGATTGATGCCTAGTTGAGAGAGTTTATCTATTATACCCAATAGTATCGAAGGCTTTAGCCAGGTCAAGGTAGGTGGTGTGCACCATCTGCCCCTTGTCCATGGCTTCAGTGACTGTCTCAAAGAAGTCGACCAAATTTAAAAGGCGTGACCTCCCCTTGACAAAACCAAACTGTGCGGGATCAGGTGTTTGGAGGTTGTCAATGTCCTTGTTAATGAAGTCAATGATAATCTGCTCCATGGCCTTGCAGATCAGGCTAATTAGGCTCATGGGTCTATAATTTCATGGATCTGTGGATGCTAAACCTTTGTGAAAAGGGCTGACAGTGGCTGTTATCCACTCAACTGGGATGAAGCCAGTACTCAGGCTTTTGTTGAATAGGGTGTTTATTGGTGCTGCAAGTTCCTGTCTGAGTTCATGCGGCCTGGGATGCTATGTGGTCCCATGGAGGCTGCATTTTTTGCCTTTGAGAGGGCAGTGATGACTTGCTCTCTAGAGATAAGGGGAGGTGGGTGGGTGCTGGGGATGTCCCGATTTACTGATGGGGGGGACAGGGGGTGATGTTTTCACTGAACCTGTCTGCCAACAGGTTGGCTATAGGTATGGCATTTGTGTATGCGGTGCCCTTGACCACCAGTTCTGAGTAGATATGGGTGCTTTCCTTGAGATTGCAGACATATTCAAAGAAAGCCTTGTGATCGTCTTTAGTAGATATGGCCAGTTTGGACTCAAAGTTTGCTTTGGATGATTTCACTAGTGCTCTTATTTGCATGTTGAGGCTAAGAGGAGATTGCTTCCAATTAGGCACCTACTCCTTCTTGGTTCTGGACAGCATTTTTTTCCCTTTATTATACAGTTTATTTACTGCAGATGTCTACTAGACACGTTTACTCTTCCTTGAGGAGGAGGATTTTTGTCTTGTCAGGTATTCCTGATTCCATGCAGCTATATAAGTGCTCATGTAGTACTTTGGTGTAGGTTTGGACATATGCACCAGTTTCTATGGAAGAGGAGGGAGCTGTGAAGCTGTTTATACCTTCCAACAGAAGGTTGTGATCAGCTTGCGAGAATTGTTTTTGTTTGACCTTATCTAGGGGATCATTGGGGGAGTTAGTGACTTCAAAAGTGACCACTTTGTGGTTGCATTTTACCAGGGAGGATGACATTGTAGGGATACTGCAGTGGTTGGTAAATACCAAGTCCAAGATATTTTCATCTCTTGTGGGGGTGTCAACCAGCTGGTCAAAGACATTTGCATTGACGAAATGAAGGAATCTTTGGACATTTGTGTTTTGGCATGAGTAGTTCCTCCAATCTATGGTTGGATGGTTAAAGTTGCCCAGGATCAAGGTAAAGAGTTGAATCTTGATAGATTTGAAGAGGCCCAGATAGGTGGAGTGGACATCTTGAGTCAAATTTGGGGGTGTGTAGCTAGCTATGATTTGAATAGTGGTCCTGTCAGTGGTTAATTGCACCTGGAGTGTCTCCTGTGTGTCATACTGTTTGAAAACCTAGTTTGTTCTTTAAGGTAGCATCTCTTCTGTAGCTAAACACAGGGGCCTGCTTCATAGATTTCTTTTAATTCTGGAACTTGGGAGAGCACTGGCCAATATTTTTAACAATATCTTTAATACTTCCTGTTTTACGATTATATGTCAAAATATATCTACAGTTAGTATCCTTAGGTAACACTTTTTCAGCTTCTGTTGTCTCTTTCTGACTATTGTTATTGTTTGCAAAAAATAGGTAAAAAAAAGTATGCCTATCCCTCAATACAATAATTTTTTACATGCCGTACCACATTTTTATTATAACCTCTTTTGCAGAAATCTGTTTCTACTTGTTCAAATTGAGTTTTCATAACTTCATCCTGTGTATTTAACTTTCATAAATGTACCATCTGGTTTTTAACAATATTATCAAACATAATGTGTGGGTGCATACAGTCCCTAGCTAAAAATATACATTTTCACCATTTTTTATATAGTTTAGTTTCCAAACCACCTTTTGTGTTTTTCTTCAGTGTAATGTCTAAGAAATCTGTTTTCCTGTACTGCACATTTTTCTTAAATCTTAAGAAGCCTGTTGTACTATGTGGATATGAGACAAAAATCATCTGACTCATGAAACGGGCTGTTCCATAGTAGGCAAAGGTCATCCACAAATCTTATATAAAACAGCACTTTATTAAAATACTTAATGTTCTCCAGAAAAGATAGCAATACTTCAGTCTCCCAATAATTCATAACAATCTTAGCACATGTGTTGCCATGGAAGTACCCATGGCAACACCATTTTCCTGTTTATATACATTCTCTTGAAATAAAAATACATCAGTACCATTTTTAACATGTCACATATTAGATCAACATTCAGATGCTTTAAAGTTGACTATGTACCTTTTAACCATATCAACTCCATCTTTATTAGGGATACATGTAAACAGAGAATCCACATAAAGAGTAACCATATAGCAGATCAGTAAATTGTTGTTTTTTGCTCATTCATAAAGTTGTTCCAAGAAATCAGAACTAGCTTTAACTATGGTAGTAGATGTATTCAAAACTTGTTTCAATTGACCTCCTAAATACTTGGAGATGGCTCGGTGACCCATCCCCTAGATGATACTATCGTTCATAATGCTGGATCGGTTTGGGATTTGTGTATTTTAGGTACCCCATAAATAATAGGGATGATAGCTTTGTCAATATACAAATAATCATGCAATTCTTTTGAAATATGTCCTTGCTGGAGCATATATAAAATCTCTCACTCACATTCCTATATATTCCTTTAACCTCTTGCATAGTAATACATAACTAATCAACTGAAATTAACATTGTTAGCATAGTATTAAGGTAGTCATGTTTGTTCCACACAACTCCTCGCCCTTTATCAGCAGGTTTAATGACTGTTTTCATTTTCATAGAGTGCTTTTATAGCATCATATTCCTCTTTACACATATTATAAAAGCCTCTATTCTTTTTAGATTGGGAATAAAACAGATCATATAAATAATTCTCAACCATTTTCTCATATGCATGCAGATATAATGTTATTGGATGTTAGAACATATGTACTGTTTCTATAATGTTCCTTAGATACAGTATAAGGCATGTGGTTAAAAGCAACCTTTAGATTTGATTTTCTTATATACAACTTAAACTCTGTTAAAACCTTTCAGAAGTCAATGCTAGCTGCTAGTACAAATGTGAGACTTTTGTTTAAAACTTTATATTCAAAAAAAGTTTTTTTCTGATGAAGTGCTTGATTCACAAGCACGAAAGCACTCAATAAATTTCGGTTGATTTTATCACCTGGTCTGATATTGTTAGCAAATTCCTTGCTGTAGGATATATTGGTTTCCTGGTGTTTCTGAGCCTCCAGTTTACTGCTGCTTTTTTACTTATATTCAAAATTATTTAACTGATAATCAGATAAGTTAAAGACAATATTATTCATCAATTCTATTTTGTGTGTCTTATTCACTTGACCTCTGTAGTGTTGCTTCTCTTCCATCTGTGTTGACTCTGATTTCTTTTGCATTTTGATGGTAAAGGAAAGTGCTTCAGTTGGTTCTGAGCGATTTTTTTTTTGTTTAAAAAAACATTAAAATCTAATGGATCTAACACACTTACAATGCTGGCATCTACACTTTGGGAGGCTCAGTACAAGCCTTAGTCAGCTCAGTTGCTACAAGTCTAGTTGAATCATTACTGGCTGCATGCAATGCTTAACTGAAGTGTTCAAAATGGTTTGGCGCTGAAGTGTAACACTTGATACTCGCTTCGGATTTGCCCATGTAAATACGTCACCTCTTTGGAAGTCACAGAAGTCATGTTTACACTTTCTTTTTTAATCTCTGTTACTTTCTGTTCATAAACTACGATTCTATCCAATGTTTCATTGAATAAGGCAAAATGTGCATTATTTTCAATTGTGTCAACTCATAAAGTTTTATCACTTCGATTTTCAATTGATTCTCTAGAGGTCCAAAGTGAGAATTCATACGTTTCATATACTGAAAAGAGAGAGCCAGATTCAAACCTTGCCCTTGTTTTAATAATTCGAGAAATGTATCCCGGTATGTAGGCATTTTTAATATCCAAAGACCAGAGAGAACTATATTACTCTGAATGTAGGAATCGAAGCTAAGGTGCTGCCACAGTAGCTTCTTTAGATTGTTCATTATTTTACTCTGAATGTAGACATCAAAGCTATTCTGCTGCCACTGTAGCTTCTTTACATTGTTCATTATTTTACTCTGAATGTAGGCATCAAAGCCAAGGCGCTGCCACCGTAGCTTCTTTACATTGTTCACTATTTTACTCTGAATGTAGGCATCAAAGCTAAGGCACTGCCACTGTAGCTTCTTTACGTTGTTTATTATTTTACTCTGAATGTAGGCATCGAAGCTAAGGTGATGCCACTGTAGCTTCTTTACATTGTTCACTATTTTACTCTGAATGTAGACATCAAAGCTAAGGTGCTGCCACTGTAGCTTCTTTACATTGTTCACTATTTTACTCTGAATGTAGACATCGAAGCTAAGGCGCTGCCGCTGTAGCTTCTTTACATTGTTCATCATTTTACTCTGAATGTAGACATCGAAGCTAAGGCGCTGCCACTGTAGTTTCTTTACATTGTTCATTATTTTACTCTGAATGTAGGCATCAAAGCTATGCTGCTGCCTCTGTAGCTTCTTTAGGTTGTTCATTTTATCTCAAAACCAAGTACTTTCTCCTTATACTGCTGTATGAAGGCCCCAGTATCTAGTCCAACCCGATTAACTGCAGCATTTAAGGAGAACTGCAGCATTTATAGAGAAGTCCATTAATAGTGGATTTTGTTTAATTTCTATTATATCCTGGATGTACTGAAATGCTCTCAGTTGTATGTTACTAGTAGAAGGTACTTGATGTACGTGACTCACGTTGACCCAAGTATTTAAACAGAAAAAGGAACTTTATAACAAATATACCTTTGGTATAAATCCAGGAGCAAAAGCAGTGGGCATAAAACAATAAGAAAAGATAAAAGCTCAGGAAACATGAGTAGCCATAATATTGTATTTATTTTGCAAGTACAATTTTCACAGATAAAGACCGCTTCTTCAGGCATCAAGATACAATTGTTACAAGACTTAGTATATACCAGTTGTAAAATAATCAATCAATTAGGTCATTAACTAATTAAAAACATTAATTTATTAAAAATTATGAAAAATGTTCATAAACATCAATAAAAACACATGTATAAAAGCATAAAAACTCTACCCACTATTTTAGTTAATCTTGTAACATAAATCCTTTAAAGTTGGTTTTATGCTAAATGCATCATTTAACCCCGGTAGGCACTGAGCCCTGAAACGTACAATCCATGTGGCTTCCTCTCTTTCAGTTATATTCTACTTGTCCCCTCCTCTAATATGTATTGGAACTACATACAAAATGAAAAACTGAAATGTATGATTTATATCTGTGTCCAGTTTGTGTCTATAAAGTGCGTTACTTATCTTCTGCCTCTTTATATCTGATATCTGACTACATATTCTGTCTGAGTCTCTGATTGGTTTTACCTAAATAAAAAGCAGGACGTCTGCAGCATTTAGCCCTATATACTATGTCTCTGATGTTACAGACAACATATGTTTGTATAAAGAAGGCTTTACCTGTTAGTGGATGCATAAAAGTTTTCTCCATATAAATGTATTTACAAAAGGTACATTTATTACACATGCACGTCACTTTTCTACTGGGTCTATGTCCTATAAATTTTATTTGTTCTTTATAACATTGTTCTTTAAGGTAGCATATTTCTGTAGCTATGGGCATGAATGCAGGTTAAATATACAGGATGAAGTTATGAAAACAAAATTAGAACAAACTGAAACAGATTTCCGCAAAATAGGTTATAATAAAAAAGCAGTACAGCATGAAAAAATAGAGTATTCAGGGACAGGCATACTTTTTTACCTGTTTTTTCAAACAATAACAATAGTGAGAAAGAAACAACAGAAACTGAAAAAGTGTTACCTAAGGATACTAACTGTAGATATATTTTAACATATAATCGTAAAATAGGAAGTATTAACGATGTTGTTAAAGCCAATGCTCTCCCAAGTTCCAGAATTAGAAGAAATCTGTGAAACAGGCCTTGCTTTTAGCTACAGAAGAGACGCTACCTTAAGCATGTGTGACTGTGTGCTGTGTGTGTGTGTGTGTGTGTGTGTGTGTGTGTGTGTGTGTGTGTGTGTGTGTGTGTGTGTGTGTGTATGTGTGTGTCTGTGTGTCTGAGTGTGTGTGTGTCTGTGTGTGTGTGTGTCTGTGTGTGCCTGTGTGTCTGTGTGTGTGTGTGTGTGTGTCTGTGCAAGTGTGAGTGTGTGTGTGTGTGTGTGTGTGTGTGTGTGTGTGTGTGTGTGTGTGTGTGTGTGAGTGTCTGTGTGTGAATGTGTGTGTGTGTGTGTATGTGTGTGTGTGTGTGTGTGTGTCTGTGTGTCTGAGCGTGTGTGTGTGTGTGTGTGTGTGTGTGTGTGTGTGTGTCTGTGTGTGTGTATGTGTGTCTGAGCGTGTGTGTGTGTCTGTGTGTGTGTGTCTGTGTGCCTGTGTGTCTGAGTGTGTGTGTGTGTGTGTGTGTGTGTGTGTGTGTGTGTGTGTGTGTGTGTGTGTGTGTGTGTGTGTGTGTGTGTGTGTGTGTGTGTGTGTGTGTGTGTGTGTGTGCGAGTGTGTGTGTGTGTGCGAGTGTGTGAGTGTGTGTGTGTGTGTGTGTGTCTGTGTGTGTGTGTGTGTGTGTGTGTGTGTGTGAGTGTCTGTGTGTGTGTGTGCGTGTGTGTGTGATGCCTCAGCTAAGGGCACTGTCTAGTTAAGTGACTTTGCTCAGAGACAAACCCTCAGCTTTTAATTACTAAGAGCAGGCCTGCACATCAGCTAGCTGCCAGGTCTCCATTCATTTTATTTATTTGCTTGTTTCTTTTCTTTTTTTTTGTTTTGTGCATGACTGAGGATTACTGTAGGTCAATGTCAGTCAGAGTTTCAGAGTTATGTTGTTCAATGTTTTCTGCTATAAAATTTGACATGCTGTGTCTTTCGGCTTTTCCCAGTTAAATACAAATATCTGTAATAATTTTAGAAGTAAAAAAAGAAGAGTATGCACACGGAAGGGTTTTATCAGTGTTTATGACAAGTGGGTGAGATGACCAAGTAATGGGGCAGTAAAATGGCTGGGGGCTCTGATCCACTACCCTGTCTAGGGCCCCATTTAACCAGGATCTGGCTCTGCTTATAATAGTTATGTCAATAAAAGCAGTCACTTATTTGCATACCAATGTACTGCACTTCTCTTGGATGTTACACAGGTTTTAGGAAGCAGATGATAAAATACTGAAACAGAAACATTCAGGAATTCTATGCTGATTTTTACACTGTCAGACTCTAGAGAGCAAGAGCAAATCGGACTAATAGGCTTTTAGCTGGTATTGTAGGGTTGCCAGCTGTCCATGATTTGCCTGGACAGTACAGGAATTGACTATTGGCATCCAGTGTCCAGCTTAGGATAAGATTTGCCCCAGAATTTGGTCCTATATTGTCATAATTAATGTTATCGTACATTCATTCCTATCATACCAACCAACGGAATCATATTCCATAATCCTGACCTCTTGATCAGTACAGTCTTGCAAGTTAATGCAAGTTGGGCAACTCAGATGGCAGTAAATATTAATCAAAATTTAAACAACATAAAAATTTTGGCATGAAATGCAGTTCAATAGTTTTAGTGGTTTTCGAAATTGGTAGGTAACATAGAAACCATAACTGATTTGTTTTACATTCTTTGGGACTTTGGCACCACAGCTGTTGATGGTTGGTAAGTAAAATCTATTTATAATCTTTGCTGGTAAAAACGTTTGTTTGTCTACTAGTCGCTAGATGCTAGTACCCGTTAATTGTGGCGTCATGTTCAAAATTTAATGAACACTTTAGTAATAGTAACAACAAATCCAAATCATTGGATTTGGATAATTGTGACTGACATATAACAAGACAATCCCAAGAGAAAGAAGAGAAGGCTATGTGTTTTCAAGTAAGAGTGGATTACAGAGGATTTTTCATGCTTATCAAAAATTGATGATCACACGGCAAAGTGAACACTCTGTTGGCAGTCTTTTGCTGTCAAATACGAGGAGAAGAAGGCCGTTGCAGCACATGCTGAGTCATCCAAGCACAAGAATGTGGTAATGACACAAAATTAGTCTTATGCCATTTCTGCATTTTTTGTTCGAAACAATATGACAGAAGAAGATAGCGTTATGGCAGTAGAACTAACCACTACATATCATGGCGTTATGCACTACCACAGTTACAATAGTCAGGACTGTGGCAACAAGCTTCAGGCAAAACTATTCCCTGATTCAACCATAGCTTCTAAAATATCATGTGGCCGTACAAAAGCAACAAGTTAGGATGAAAACACACTGGGTCCGAAAGCACAAGAATTTTGCATCAATGCTGTTAAATCTGCTTGTTATTTTGGAAACGGATCAGATGCTTTGAACAAAGGCAATAAGAAGTTATTTCCACTGACTGCTCGCTACTTCTTGAGGACTGAAGGTGTGAAGAATGGACTCATGGATGTTTATCAAGATAATGATGAAACCAGTACAGCAATTGCCAATAGAATTAATCATATCATTGCAGCTAATAGCCTGTGTTTAGATTCGGTCGCCTTATACAGTGTAGACAATGCATCCATAAATTTCAGAAAACATGTCAGTATTTCAGAAGTTGCATATTGTGAACAAATATTTGATACAGGCAAACTGCAAATGTCATATCTTCAACAACTGTCTGAAGTTTGAATTAAAGGCATTCAGTTTTTATGTTGAATCATTTGTTATTAAAACTTACAATTCATTCTCAATGTTGGCCAAAAAATCTGATTAACTTAAGGAATTCTTCAATTTTTGCAAATGGAATACTGTAAACTGCTACGCTGTGTGCCCATACATTGGTTAAACCTGCTGGCTGCTATTGACAGATTGTTGTTATGTTGGCCAACACTAAAGTCTTAGTTTATATCTCAAGGTCAAAACAAAGTTGCAGCATTGCTATGGGATAGGTTTCTTGTGACAGTGATATTATTCTACCTCAGTGTTCTGCTTTTTGATTCACAATGTAATGACTGTTTTTGATAATGCCATCCGATGCTTGGAGTCGAATACAACTACAGCTGCTGAACTGCACGCCATTATGGAAAGCGTGAAGTGCAAGCTGCAAGCTGCAACAACAACATCACGGTAACAAGTTCTGTGGTTTTTCAGCCAATCAGCTACTACATTCTGATACTGTGACTGCAGAAATGAAATGAAAATTTGAACAGGATGCAACTCTTTTTTTTTTTGACCGCTGGTTGTCATATTTGCAGAAATGGTATAACTGTGATGAACCCATTTTTAAGCATTTTACTCTTCTCATTTTAGACAACGAGATCCAGTGGCAGGATCATTTTACTGTTCTCATTTTAGACAACGAGATCCAGTGGCAGGATCATTTTACTCTTCTCATTTTAGACAACGAGATCCAGTGGCAGGATCATTTTACTCTTCTCATTTTAGACAACGAGATCCAGTGGCAGGATCATTTTACTGTTCTCATTTTAGACAACGAGATCCAGTGGCAGGATCATTTTACTGTTCTCATTTTAGACAACGAGATCCAGTGGCAGGATCATTTTACTCTTCTCATTTTAGACAACGAGACCCAGTGGCAGGATCATTTTACTGTTCTCATTTTAGACAACGAGATCCAGCGGCAGGATCATTTTGCTGTTCTTATTTTAGACAACGAGATCCAGTGGCAGGATATGTTTACAATACTTGAACATATGAAAGACATTATTGATACTGACAAGTTGTATGAAGAATTTTGCATTCTTCGAAAAGTTAGAATTGACATTGTACAGTCAACGACACAGGTCAGTGATAGGTGGGTAAAGGGTTTTAGTATACTGTCTCCAAATGACTTCCAATTGCTTCATATTGTTTCATATAGTCTGTCAATTCCAGTCTCAAATGCTTTCTGTGAGAGAGATTTCAGCATTGAATGAATGTTGGTCTGACAGCAGAAACAAAATAAACATAGACTTGATGAAAGCAGAGTTAATGGTGAAGATAAATTTCAGCATGTCATGCAGTTATTTCCGTGAGTTTATAAGCAGTGATCGTCAGTTACTGAAAACTGCCTCCGCTCAGCAAAATTACAAATTTAAACAACAGTGATTAATGATTATGCATTTGCATGAACACTGGACATTGAATTTGAATCATTTACTGGTGACTGATGTTAACATAATTCAGGTTAATCATTTGTGTTGACTAGTCAAAAACTGCTGTAAGCTTAACTTGTATAATGTAAAATATATGTAATGTGTTTTGTTATACTCATGCATGATTGCCATTTTGTGTTATATTTGTCTATTGTGTCAATAGCACTACGTCAAACTGTCAAAAATCGTCCACTGACTTATTCATTCAGTATTTCAATACCCTCTATTTTAATGAACATAAATAACGTGTGGGGTTCAGTATGGCAACCTGACTAGCCATCATGATGAATTAACAATGATGCCCGTCAACCGTCCAGGAATGGCCAATTCCAGACTTGGAAACTCTATCATGCTTCCTTCCCTCTGCTTGCCTGCCTCTTTTCCTTCTGTCCTACACCCCCATTTCCACCCCGTCATCTGTTCAAAAATAGATTTAAAGTGTGATTTGGGCCCTGTAAGAATGCTTACAGCTTTTCTTATCTTATTGCTTCTGTGGGCTTGTAAATTCGCTGAGGTACATATACCCGCTATGTTTGGCACTTTTATTTGTCACACTGCACAGCCAACATTTGTGGCTTTCTCTCCCTCTCTGCAGGTCCTGCTCTGGGAGTGAGCAGAATTACTAATTATCTCTTGTTTGTGTTCTGACTTTTTACATTGTTAATTGAACATTAGCTCTGATCTGCATTGCATCTCATGGAAATAAAGGAGGCTGACAGCGAACATGTTTCTGAACCTCAGGGTCTCTCATTAATTCTGGTCAGAAGAACCTGCTAAATGGCCTGTGCAAAACTACTGAAGGCCACTGACAGGGATGAAAGCAAAGATGCCAGAATGACTGCAGCAAATATGAAATAATCTATGAGAATGGAATAAACTTGCAGGTATAGCAATGCAGCCATATTTCAGGACATTGTTTTATGCAGCCATATTTCAGGACATTGTTTTATGCAGCCATATTTCAGGACATTGTTTTATGCAGCCATATTTCAGGACATTGTTTTGTCTCAGTTATAAAAAGACAGCATAAGTGAAGAGAGCTGTGGTGGTGGTTTTGTTTTTGTGGAACCGAAGAAGCCTTCTAATGCTGCAGGTAATTTTTTTATCTTGCTTTGTTGACTTTCTGATAGAATAAAGCTGTATTTGAACCTCTAATTCTCTTTTGTGTTTCATTCTGCCCAAGATAAGTGGATGCAGTTGGACCCTTTCATTAAGTCATTTACATTTCAGGTTCTACACATGTTGAACTACATCCCACAGTGGTTACAAGAGTTCCTCACACCTTGTGGTTGTAAAAGATTCCTTTAAGCCCACATTTACCATCCTGTATACTGTTTCTTATGAATTTATAGATCTACTGCAGACTTAATTTTATTGCAGAGCATTGATAAGCTTTACCAACCTTTGTACTGAATTTTTGCACAGCAATAAACTGAAAGTTTGAATTTAAAAGGTGCAACTTCTTGGCAAAATATATGCCAAGAAATAACAAAAAAAAGTTTTGAAGCAGCTAGGCATTTTAATCAGTGAAAGAAAGGAAGGTACACGGCGCATAATGTTTATATGCCTAGACTGCCCTCTAATGGCCACAGGATGACATTACAACCATATACTCCTCCAGGCATAAACAAATATTGTTAGATCTGGCCAGAAGGCTGATGCCTGTTATTGCCCAGTTATTTATGATTTTCAGTATCAATGATCTGTGTGTGTATGTGTGTGTGTGTGTGTGAGTGAGAGAGAGAGAGAGAGACATACTATTCCTGATTTTATAGAATGTCCCTGATTTTGACTCATATGTGTGCTTTGTCCCTTGTAACATTTTGATTGCCTGGCAGATTACCAAGGATTATAGTCAGTCAGTAAGGCCAGAGATTAGAGTTTCATACTTCTTCATCTTCATCATCATCATCAGCAGCAGCCCTCTTTTCCCCATTTTCTACATGGGAATGGGGTATTGTGTTTACTGTCACCATCTCTCTCTAGTCAGTGCCACACTC
Source organism: Protopterus annectens (assembly GCF_019279795.1). Lineage (NCBI taxonomy): Eukaryota > Metazoa > Chordata > Ceratodontiformes > Protopteridae > Protopterus > Protopterus annectens. The sequence goes on from NC_056747.1 coordinate 1,301,613,932, forward strand.
CTGCCTTCGTCAACACTCATGCCTGACTGCCGCACATCTTCTCTCACACAATCCATCCACCTCTTTGCTGGACATCCTCACTTCCTCTTACCTTCTTTCTGTCTGTTCCAAATCATTACCAGATTGTCTTCTGCTTTTCTGCATGTGTCCGAACCACCGTAATCTGTTCTCTTTCATCTTTTCTGTAATTGGAGCTACTTTGGCTTCTGCTCTTATGTCCTCATTTCTTCATCTGTCCCACAGTGTGCATCCTACCACCCTTCTCACCTTGTCAAGCAGTTCATTTCCACCACCTCTATCTTCTTCATCTGCTCTGGATTTACTCCTCAGTTTTCTGTCCCATGCAGTAGTACTGGTCGCACTGTCTTGTACATGTTACTTTTCTGCTTCTTTGGCATTCTTCTGTCATAGACTACACCCGATACACTATGGCATTTGGCTGCCGCCCCTCTGATTCTAGCTTTGACCTCTTCATTCAGACTAACCTTCTCCTCAACCACCCCTCCCAGATACTGTTGCCATTTACCTGTTCCACTATCTCCCTTCTATCTCAATTCTCAGCTTCTTCTGATTTCCCCAATGTGCTACCATTACCAGTCTAATCTGTACTTAGCTTCATCCCATGTGCCTAGAGTTTTGCATTTAATTCCCCTATCCTTTGCTAAAGTTCTTGCTCAGTCTGCCTATAATGCCACATCGCCTGCATATAGTAACTTTGTTGATCTGTCCCCTCCACCCTGTTTGCTAATGTAATCCATCACGAGTATGAACAGCAGTATGCACAGAGCTGAAAACTGGTGTACATCCACTCCTACTGGGAACCCCTCTGTGAGGCGAAACACTGTTCATACTTGAGTGATTGGGTCCCTGTACATAACCTGTACTAATTCTACCAATGTTTCTGGGACTTTGAGCCACCTCAGTACTGCCCAGATCAGCTTTTGTGGGACCTTGTTATATGCTTTCTCCAAGTCTAGGAATGCCCAGTTGGACTCTTTCCTCATCTCTAGCTTCTTCTCAACTATCTGTCTCACTGGAAACATCGGGTCAGTTGTGCTGCATCCTGATCTGAATCCAAACTGCTCATCTCCCATCTTACATTTTACTACTCTGTGTATCCATTTATCAATCACTCTCTCCAGAACTTTCATGAAATGTGATAGGAGTTGATACCTCTGTACTGCCCACAGTTGTGGATGTCCCCTTTGTTCTTGTACACTGGCATGAGTATGCTTATTCTCCAGTCATCTAGGATATGCCTTTCTCTCCATACTGCTATGAGTACCTCCAGGAGCCATTTCTCCCCTATCTCACCCAGCATCTTTATCATATCTGCTGTGACCTCTTCTGAGCCTGCTACTTTCCCTGACTTGATTTTCTTTAGTGCTGTTCTTACTTCTTCTATGTTGGGCTCCTCTTCTTCTCTCATCGTAAGCTGTTTCTAGGGAAGTATAGTTTCTGTGGGGCATGGTTTTCTTTATTCAGAACTGCTGAAAGTACTCCTTCCATCTGCCTTTGATGTCCTGTGGAATGGTGAGCAGGTTGTTGCTGGCATCTCTTATGAAGGGTGCCTGACTGTCTTCTTTATCTTTCTGTCTTTGCCTTGCAACCTGATATAGTTTCTTTGTGCCCCTTACTGAGTAACTTTCCAGAAGTTGGTACAGTGCCTCTGATGCCCTATTGTTTGCTCTTGCAACTTCTTTCTTAGCTTCTTTGTTAGCCAACCAGTAGTCCTTCCTAGCCTGGTCAGTTTTTTCTGTCTCCCACTTCTTCCTGCACTCCTTCTTTCTTTTGATGACTTTGTGGACTTCTGCATTCCACCACCAGCTTTCCGTATTACCTTATTTCCATACCTGGCTCAGCCACATTTCTGTTCTGCCTCACACATGTTGTTTTGAGGTGCTGCCATTCTTCTTCAACTCCACCTATTTTCTCCTCTTCTTGGGCTGCTAAAGCCCTGAGTAATTACTTGAACTGCTGTAATTTCTCTCCAGTCAACTTCCAGGTCTTCAGTCTGGTGTCTGTTGACCTTAGAGCCTTCTCTAACCACTGCTTGCAGCTGATTGTGGCAACTAGTGGTTTATGCCATCGACAAACTGTTTCACTGGGGATGACTTTACAATCATGGATTCTACTCCAGTGCCTTTTCCTTACTCAGAGGAAGTCTACCTGAGTTGCATGGTGGCTATTCTTGTTCTTTTTTCCTGTTGCCCCACCAATGTGGACCCAGGCAGTCTTTCCTGATATGTACATTCAAGTCACCCATTATCAACACTAATTCATGTTGTCCTGCTTCATCTATTTGGTCCTGCAACAGCTGTCGGAAGGCACTCTTTTCCTCACTATCACAACCCTGCTGTGGGGCATAGGCTGAGATTATGAATACTGCCCGTGTCTGATTGCCATGAGTCTGCCACTAATTCTGATGATATCCCTCACTGCCTTCCATCTTGTCTCTTGGATACATAGGATGTCCGTATCATCATGTCATCCACTTCCAAGCTGCATCCTTTCAATGAACCTACATTAAGCGTAGCAATTCTCAGTTCACGTTTAGCAGGTTGATTGGTTTTATGTTCATCTTTTGAGCAACATAGTTATCCCAGGTGTCCCAGGCTGAGCATCTAGACACTGGCTGGCTGGCCAGTAGCTTATTGACCCAGGGCTGCTTGGCTTTATGGCGGACACATACTAGCTAGTAGGGGCACATACAGCCCTCCCACCGTTAGCATGGGTCTCTGGCATAGGTCAGACTAGGCCGGATCCTCAGCTCACTTATCACCGGTAACTACCAGTGCCCATTTTGGTGACATTAGTCAACATGAACTAGTGGCTAGCCCTGCCACAGCACACAGACTGTAATCTGTATTCTCCTATCTTGAGGATACTGCACACTACAGCAGATGCCCAAAGCGGTTGGTCTGTACACCTCTTCCCCATATAGGGCACTGCTCACAGCTCCATTCATTGGTGAGTTTTTGAGATGGGAAAAACTCAGCAGGTTTTTTTGGAGTTGGGGGACCCCACAGAGACACAGGGAAAGCATGCAAGCTCCAAACAGGGATTGCTCGGAGGTCAGGAGTGAACTTTGTACCTTGTGCATGGGAGGCAAAGACTTTAACCATTATGCCAACTGGTCTCTTCCAACGTCATACTTCTTATCATTCAGAAAAAGCATGTTGAGATGGCCAGCTAAGTACAGCAATTTGTCAGAGCTCTTTAAAATTAATATAATAGACAGGAACTAGACTAATATATATACTTAATGTTTATAAAATCTAGTTACTAATAATCTAAACTTTAACTTTGCAAACTTTGAATTTTTTATTCCAAACAATTCCTGTCAAATTATTTGAGATTAAACTTGAAGGAAAATGAACAGCTCCAAGTCTTCACAATCTGATGCTGCACTGAGGAAAGAACTACAGCTGGTGTCTTCCACTCTACAGTCACTATCAATGAAGATAGATGACTTCCAGCAAAAGCTGGAAAATTTAAGAGAGAATAGTTCTAAACAAACTGAAGTTTTTAAGAGACCTTTTTCAACAACATCAAAATAAAATAATAGGCATGGAGACAGCCATAACTGACAGAGATGGAAGATTAAAGGAGGATGAACTGCACACAGACTTTCTTCTCAAACAAAACACATGGCTAATGAATAAAATTGATGACCTTGAAAATTGGAAGATAAGATGCAATATTCGAATTTTTGGAGTACCAGAGAAAACAGAAAGTGAGAACATGATTTCATTTTTGAATAATTTGATTCCCAAAATTTCAGACTTGCAAGAAGGACTCTCATTTGGTATAGAAATAACTCATAGGGTAATTGGTAAGCCAGTGCCTACACCCCCCCCCCCACACCCCAGCAAGACCGAGATCTATTATTGTAAAATTCCTCTCTTATCTTGATAAGGAACTAGTGTTAAAAATAGCTTGGAGGAAGGCCCCATTAAAAAGTAACCAACACCCCATCAAATTTGACAATGACTACTCTGCGAGAATTCTGGAAATGAGGAAGAAATATTGTCACTGGTTAAACATCTGAAACAAAACAACATCGGAGCCCAAATATTGTATCCAGCAAAAATCAAAATGCACATTTCTTCTGGCACAAGAATCTTTAATAACCTGGATGAAGCTATCTCCTTCATAACAAACAGTAACCTAATGACCATCCCAGATGATATGGCCTTTTCCTTGTCTTATTTAAAGAGAACATCTAAGAAAAATACATGGAATGATGTCAAAAAAGAAGAAACAAAAAACTGAGACCAGCTGCCACAAATTCATCTCTCAAAGAATCAACTGGTAAATAAATAATCAAATCTTGTTCCTTTTTTGTTAGTGATTAATGTCTCTTAATTCACACCTACTACACCATTAAGGTAATAAATGCCATTTAAATATCATTTAACACACACAGCAAATAGTTAACTAACAGCAATAATATTAAGGAATTGCTTAAAAAGTTTAATCTCATTACATACTGAGATAATTTATAGCCAAAACAAAAACAAAAACAAAACTGAGCTGATTTCCAAATAAGGCACTATTAGTAAATCTAATATGTGCAGCTGCTTCTTTAAGTGAGTTGGGGGGAGGGCTCCATGTTGCATAGGTTCATAGGTAGGTACTAGGCTATTGACCCTAGGGCATAATTAAGCCTAGACAAAACAATTTTTTGCTTACGCTTCCCTCACAAGTGGTTTAGTTTCCTGCGCCCCTGTCTAGCAGGGCCACTGAAGTGATTCCTGGGTGAATTTCCTGTTTCCCATCCACTCATCAAGATTCCTCTTGAAGAGCGCTAATGAGGAGCTCTGCCTCACATTTATGGGGACCTTATTCCAGAGCAAGGGAAGTCTCTGGAACACAAATCTGTCCCTCCAACAAGTCCTGTTTATTGTTGATGTCAGGTTTACGTCCCTTGAGCGAGTATCTCTGGTGGATTGGGTTTTCCTTAGATGGAGCATTTCTAGCAATTTGGGGTTTGACATAGCCTTGTATGTTAGGTAGAGATCACCTCTGAGTAGTCAGTACACGACCGAGTACAGTCTAAGTTTTTTTAGCCTCATGGCATAGGGCAACTGTTTGAGGCCTGTTAATCCTCTTTGTGAGGTACTTTTGAGGCCTCTCCAGTTGTTGCAGATGTCTTGTTAGGTACATCCCGAACGGGGCATTATATTCAATAATGGGTCTAATGGGTGATGAGTAGAGGGGGACAATAACATTCTTATTCCTGGATGCAAACCCTTTTGTGATAAGGTGAGCCATGTAGAAGGATTTTCTAACCACTTTAGCAATATGGTTGTCGAAGGAGAGGTTACTATCCACCTGAGTCCTTAGGTCTCTTATCACACTCTCTGTGGTAAGTGGGCTACCACCTATGTTGTAATTCATAGGTACTTGGTTTTTTCCAAAGGGAATGACGATGCACTTTTTGGCATTTATCTTGAGGCCGTGGTTTTGGCACCATGTATCTGTATCCGGAAGACCCTTTTGAAGGATATCTATATCAGTAGGGGTCTCAATTATGGCACCCAGTTTGCAGTTGTTAGCCATAGTCCCTCTGTGTTTGCTTGTACCTCCGAGAAGTAGATACCGAACAGGAGGGGTCCTAGGACTGAGCCCTGTATTACACCACTAGTAACAGGTTTGAAGTCGGATCTAGCGTTTCCTATTCTCACTGAATGGGTTCTATCCATGAGCCAGTTAGCAACCCATCTTGTAATGTAGAGGTTTATATTTAGGTTGGTGAGTTTTGCAATAATTCCCGAGTGGGGAATGGTATCGAAGGCCTTTGCAAGATCAAGGTATGCTGTGTAAACCACCTTTCCCTAATCTATTGCTTTAGTGACCATTTCAAAGAAGTCAACCTGATTTAGGAGACAAGACCTTCCCTTTACAAACCCAAACTGGGTGGGGTCAAGGGTTTGTAGGTTCCCAATGTCTTTGTTTATGAGTTCCATGATGATGTGCTCCATGGCCTTGCAGACGAGACTCGTCAGGCTGATGGGGCGGTAATTCCCAGGGTCAGTGGTGGCACCTCCTTTGTGGAGTGGTGTAACAGTTGCCATGCACCACTCTGTGGGCACATAGCTTGAGGTGAGGCTGTGGTTAAACATGGTATTAAGGTGAGAGATTAATTTGTTTTGGAGTTCATGTAGTACATAGCCTGGGATGCTGTCTGGTCCCATGGATGCTGTGTTTCTTGCCTTGGAAAGTGCTATTTTCACCTGAGTTTCTGTGATTTTAGGGGTGGTACAATCTTCTGGTATGGAAATGAGCCCTTTGGGGAGTTGAGGGTGGGGTGAAGTTTGCAGTGAACCTATCTGCCAGTATATTGGCGATGTCAGTTGGTTCCATGAATTTTGAACCATTATGCTGTAGCTCAGAGCAGATCTGTGAGTTGTTATTTAGATTTTTGACATAGCTAAAAAATGCTTTGTGACTGTCTTTGGTGCCTGTTGTGATTTTTTCTTTCAAAGCTCACCTTAGAGGTTTTTATGAGGGTTCTTAGCTTTTTGCTAAGGTTTGTCAGGGAGCTCCTCCATTCCTGGGTTTTTACTCTTTTTTGCAATAATTTCTTCCTTCTGTTATAGACCTTATTTATGGCCAGGGTCCACCAGACTGGTTTCCTCTTTTTGGAGGAGTGGGTCTTGGTCTTGTTTGAAATAGCGAGGTCCATGCACTCATGTAGGTGCTTGTAGAGTGCTTTTGTGTAGGATATAGCAGTTTCAATCATATTGCCTTTCTGCTGGGGAGAAGCAAAGTTTGCCACCTCTGTCTTGAGTAGCATAAAGTTCACCTTGGAGAAGTTTTTCACCATGGTTTCTTTTGGGGCGGGGGTGAGGATGGTATGTGGATATCTAGGGTGATGAGTTTATGATCTGATCTGACCAATGAGGAGTTTACCACAGGTGTGGAGCATTTGTCCCTCGTGTTGGTGATGACCAGGTCCAGTATATTTTTACCTCTTGTGGGGGTGTTGATAAGCTGGTCCAGAGCATTGGAGTTAATGTACTCCAGGAAGTGCTGAGCAAAGGTATTAGTACTTCCGTAGTTTTCCCAGTTGATGTTTGGGTAGTTGAAATCACCTAGTATAAGGGTGTTCAGTTGGACTCTCATGTTTTCCAGTACCTCAAGGAAAGAAGAGTGCATGTCATGGGGATGGGAAGGTGATCTGTAGCAAGCTACAATCTGGATTGCAGTTTTGTCCATTGTCAGTTGCATTTGGATGATTTCTGAGGCATCATACTTTGCAACCAGTCTGGAGGTGTGGTTATCCTTGATGACTATGGATATGTCTCCTCCCTTTGTATTTCAGTCTGGGTTTTATGGCCGAAATGTGTGGTATGAGTTGTAGCCTGGAATCACTGGGGTGCTCTCTTGAGCCTTGAACCAGGTCTCCATTACTGCACAAATATCGATATTCTCCATGCTGAGGAATGCTTTGAGAGAGTGCATTTTGAGGTTTAAACTCCTAGCGTTCAGCAGCATGACCCTCAGCTGTTTGTCACTAGTACTTGTTATGGTGGTGGATTTGTTTTTTGAGCCTTGCCTAAAAAAGGCACTATTGAGTTGGCAAGAGCCTTTTCCAGTATCCTGAATCCCTGGGGTGCCAGGTGCAAGCCATCTCTGGTGAAGCATCAAGGTTTGTCGAGCATGTCATCCCAGGCAGACAGGTACTGGACCCCCTTTGAATGACACCAAAAACTTAGCCAATTGTTGAAATTTATCATTTTTCCTTGTACTGAGGTATCATTCTTCATGAGGGTAAGATGCTACTCAGGGCTAGGGTCATACCTGCCTTGATTACATAATCAGAGAGCTCCTCTATGTCTCTTTTCATGTAGTCCAGGGAGGTACATCTCAGGTCATTCACACCAACATGGACAATGACCGAGTCGTACTTGTACTTGTTGTGGAGTGACCTGAGTGCGTGGGTAATGTGGATTCTGGCGTCCGACAAGCAACTGACAGTGACCTTCTCCTTGTCCAGCCTGGTGAGGGGGGCATTGGTGTGCCTGACTATGGAGTCACCTATTACAAGTGTGTTTGGTAAGGTGTTTTGCCTTAAGGGATGTGGTTGTGTGGCACACTGGTTTTGGTGGTTATGTCATGATTGCAGTGTGTTGGTGGGTGTAGGTTGCTTGCGTGTCTGCTTTGGAGGTCTCTGTTGTTTCAGCAGATTTTTATTTAGAGCTTCCGAATATGTCTTTATGTATCTATGTGTGGGGTTTGCAGTTGCATGTGTGGTGGGTCTATGTGTAGTAGGTGGAGTGCTGCAGGTTGGTACCTTCTCCTCTTGACTGTCAATTCCAGTCATGACTGGAGAGAGCTTTACCTCATGTCTAGCTATGTAAGTGCATCTCTCGCAGATTTTGGTGTTGTGTGGTAGGAGGAGAGGTTTGTCTGTGTACATCAGGCAGTTGTGACACAGGCTCAGGATGACCGAATTCATCAGGTGCACAGGAGAACACACTGGAAGCTGACTCTTGGACGTGCCTGAATTGGTTAAGGAACTATTCTTATTTGCCTGGTAGGGGACAGTAGTTAGACTCTTCCCTACAAACAACAATTGGAGATCGAGTACAATAGTTTATTAGTGCTTCTGTCTCTTATTGAGTCAAGTGCCAGTTAGAAAGCTCTGATTTCAGTGCTAAAATGGACGGACTGGCTAGTACCAAGGGAAAACTGAAGAGCAGACTCTGTGGGGCCGGCGATAGTTTAACCCTAGCTAACTGCCGCTGCACTATGTGAAAAACTGTGCAAATGCGTTTTTTATATCAGAAAGATTAAAGAGATAGAAATTATCCCAAATGGCCAATAAAACTACAGTTTCTGGGCAGAAACCACTCCTCAAAGGACAGGTATGCTGTTCAGAGCTCCCCACTCTCACTGGTGAACAAAGAAACTTCCTTTTTGCCCAAGTAAGGTATGGCCAAACACAGAAGCTTAAACACAGTCCAGGTATCAGCAGGTATCTGAAACTGGACTTTTCTAGCTTAGTAAAGCAGGAAAATAGCAAGTTTTTTGTTTTTGTTTTGTTTTCAAGAAAACAGTTGAAACAAATGTAAAAACACTTTTATAGTGCAGTAATGGCTGTCGCACTTGAGTGGGAGGCCAGTAACAGTTAAAAAATACAATTTACAACAAAAAATGAATTTTAAAGTGCAGGCACGAATAAATGCAATTTCAGTGTAAAATGAGTGTTCTGAGAAGCAATAAACGCCAGAAAACGAGTGTTTAGGTGGAAATAGCAATAAGCAACAAGAAAAACCAAAAAATGGTACTTAAACACTCCAAAGTTCCCCTTTTGTCTCTCTGGCGTTGTCGGTCTCTACAGGACACCTGGGCAGGATCTGCTGAGCTGATACAAATGCAAAAAACGCGCAAATGTGTTTTTTATATCAGAAAGATTAAAGAGATAGAAATTAGCCCAAATGGCCAATAAAACTACAGTTTATGGGCAGAAACCACTCCTCCAAGGACAGGTATGCTGTTCAGAGCTCCCCACTCTCACTGGTGAACAAAGAAACTTCCTTTTTGCCCAAGTAAGGTATGGCCAAACACAGAAGCTTAAATACAGTCCAGGTATCAGCAGGTATCTGAAACTGGACTTTTCTAGCTTAGTACGGTGGGAAAATAGCAAGATTTTTTTTTTTTGTTTTTTTGTTTTCAAGAAAACAGTAGAAACAAATGCAAAAACACTTTTATAGTGCAGTAATGGCTGTCGCACTTGAATGGGAAGCCAGTAACAGTTAAAAAATACAATTTACAACAAAAAAACAAATTTTAAAGTGCAGGCACAAATAAATGCAATTTCAGTGTAAATGAACATTCTGAGAAGCAATAAACACCAGAAAAATGAGCATTTAGACGGAAATAGCAATAAACAACAAGAAAAACCAAAAAATAGTACTTAAACACTCCAAAGTCTCTCCTTTTGTCTCTCTGGTGTTGTAGGTCTCTGCAGGACACCTGGGCAGGATCTGCTGAGCTGATACAAATGCAAAAAATGCGCACATGCGGTTTTTATATCAGAAAGATTAAAGAGATAGAAATTAGCTCAAAATGGCCAATAAAACTACAGTTTCTGGGCAGAAACCACTCCTCCAAGGACAGGTATGCTGTTCAGAGCTCCCCACTCTCACTGGTGAACAAAGAAACTTCCTTTTTGCCCAAGTAAGGTATGGCCAAACACAGAAGCTTAAACACAGTCCAGGTATCAGCAGGTATCTGAAACTGGACTTTTCTAACTTTAGTAAGGCAGGAAAATAACAAGTTTTTTTGTTTTTTTGTTTTTTTTTGTTTTTTGTTTTTTCAAGAAAACAGTAGAAACAAATGGAAAAACACTTTTAATGTGCAGTAATGGCTGTCACACTTGAGTGAGAATCCAGTAACAGTTAAAAAATACAATTTACAACAAAAAAAAAATTTAAAGCGCAGGCACAAATAAATGCAATACATGTATAAATCTTTATTAAAATGCTAATGCAGCTTGTTTAACCAACTACATAATATAAAGTGTCACAATAACTTAATTACAAAGGTAATCTGTGTTTTTTTTCATTTATTTAATTTAAATACTCAATTTAGTGCCTTATTAGTGTTAGATTATCTGTTACACTAACATCCACTAGTAAACATGGCACTGTTTTTCAGCTTTATTTTTCCCTTTTTCACCTCACTAAGCCATTTTTTACTCAAAGAATGTTGTTTAAATTTGAGGTGAAGCTTTTTCTTACGTCAAGATGACCCTTGAGCTGTTTTTAAACTGCCTTATCTTCCCTAAGGCTTCTGGAAGCTGTTGGTCCATTCTGCTATATTGTACCCTACAGGATGTGTAGGGAACGGTATTGGAGATGCACTCTTAGCTTCAAACTTCCTAAGTAAAGCTGAAAACACTCAGACTGCTACATTTAAGTAAGTTAGATTCTTTTATTTATATAAAAAGTTACTATTTTCAAGGAGATGTTTAGAAATTGGAAAATAAGAGTTTAATGTGTTTACTAATTTAAATTAAAGCTGACAGAAACAAGTATAAGCCTGAATCAGTCCAGACTTAGAAACATAAATATACACATGATTTAAAGTCTGTAGTAGTGTTTCCTGATTATGTAATACTTGAAGACAGCAAGCTGTACAATCTTTTGGGAACATTTTGTTATAACTGTACCCTCAAGATTCAGTGCCAAGGAAGTTCTATTAGAGTGAAGGCAAATACAGAGTATTTATACAGCAGAACCTGGTTAACAACTTTTCACATTGCTACATAAAACTAGACGATCTATATGGGTGTCATCTAATAACATTTTTGATGAGAAGGTGTTATAGTTCTGCTAATTGTAAAACTATAATTTCTCTTGGGACCTCGCCTGGGTGGACACATACATTTAACAAAGGCCACCTACTCCATATATATTTTATCTAAGAGACATACTGCTCAGCTGCATCCTTTCCTTATTTTGGAACTTGGAAGAGTGTCTCCCAGAGGACACTGCGAAAGTATGTACATCTGTTGTCTCCTGGGCTCCTACCATTGTAACTCCTGCTTGTTAACATTGTAAGCTATCTCCCTGCCAGGACAGCTAGCAGCCTAAACACCTTCCATTCCCTTCCCATCTTTATCTGAGTTCTGCCCCTGCTTCTCCATATTCCATCCTATCTAGTCCTAAGACCTTCCTAGTTGCTCAAGTGCACTTCTGCATTTGGCCACTAGAGGGCGTCCTCCTACTATACTTTACTTTTGTTTCCTTTCTTCACTCATTTTTTGCTTTTCTCTTCCATTATTGCTACCCTCACTTTCTCATCCATACTCTTGCCCACTTCACCTATTTAATTATTAAAACCTTACTTACCCAGCTACAACTTACTCTCCTGTATCCTATGCTCTTCTGATTGACTCTCGATCCTCCTCTCCTGGTTTCTTCCCGCTCCATTCGCCCTTCGGGCTCACTCCGCTCCCCTACCCTGCCCCCAAATCCCACCCGCCCCCAGTACCTCTACCTATATCCCTCCAAATTCCACACCCACTTCCTCCCTACACCAATCATCCATCTTCACCTTAGACACACCCCAACAGCCTATTATCCAATTTGTAACCACTCCCACAGCTAATACATACATTCTTCTCTTTCTAAACACTCCTCTACTCAACTACCTACAAAGCTTTTTCTCCATCCCCCTGCACAATTACCTTACAACATATATAAGACATCTATAACAAATAACACTAAGCAGCCTTATCAACATGCCTTTAAATCCTTCATCCATTTGTATCCTTCTTTTACTATCTCTTAAACTATCATACCTTTATTACCTCACCCAACCCCATACTTCATACCATACACAATGTTTTCATACAACCAACCATTTGAACTCCCCTCTCTCACACTTGCACTCTCCTATCTCTCCCCATCTTTACCCAATAACACAGCTGCTCACCTTCTCATTCAAAGTTTTCTCCTCTCAGAAAAACTCTCTCCCCATAGCAACCAAACACCCCATAATCATTACAACTGACCCAAATCATCGTTTCACTCTACTTAATCTTTTGAACCCAATCTTTCACCTCATTTCCAGTCTTTTATCTGGTGATATACATCCCAACCCTGGCCCCTCCTCCTTTTCCTCCTCACACAAGCCTATATACTTTACCTCTCTAAACTCCCAAAGCATAATGAATAAAGTCCCAACCCTCCATGCATGGCTTATGCATAATAAACCTGACATACTATCTATTTCAGAAACATGGTTAAAGCCCTCTATAAAAGATTCTGAAATTACTCCACCCAGCTATTCTATCATTAGAAAAGACAGGACCCAAAGGAAAGGTGGCGGTGTAGCCCTCCTATATTCCTCTTCCTTGATAGTTACCCCCTACGACAAACCCACTCCTACATTTAACAACGCAGAAGTACTCCTCACTCTCCTACAAGTTAATAAGCATAAACACATATGCCTTGCATCTATCTACATTCCCCCAGGGGATAATATTTACACACTTGAAAATATCCTCTCTTGGCTCTCTGACAACATTAGCAATGAAACCATACTCCTAGGAGATGTAAATATTAACTGGGCCTCCATCCAGTCCCTAACAAATCCTCTTAACATCAACCTATATAACTTTACCCAACTAATCAATACCATAACACACCCATCAAAAGACCCCTCCTGTGGCACCATCCTTGACTGGATTCTAGTATCACATCCCCACTATTTTTCAGATAGCGGTACTCTTCCTGACCCTCTTAGTGATCATCTGCCTACTTTTACTCATCGACTCCCCTGTATCTCATACCATTCCCACAACTACATTACTACTCGTAACGACAAAAGCTTCAACCCATCAATCTTTGTAGATTCCTTGAAAGCAATTAATTGGAACAATCTAAAGACACTTCCATTAGAAGAAGCAGTTGCCCACTTTAACTCCACTTTCTTAAGAATACTTGATTCCCATGCCCCTCTAAGAACAAAAAGAATCAAAACAAATTCAGCCCCCAGGATAACCAAAACCACACTATCAACTATGCGACTTAGAGACAAAGCCTGGGGACTCTATCTGAGAACTAAGACTCCAGAACATCATATTGCATTCAAAACCCTTCGAAATAAAGTCAAAAAGTTAATAACCTCAGATAGACAAAAATACTTCTTCACACTCCAAAACAATAATAAAACCAACCCTCAAAGATTTTGGAAGGGGATATCCACCCTCCTTAACCCCAGCAAACCACACACTCCAACCCCAGACCCAAACATTCCCAACTTAGATTTAGCTACACAGTTTAACTTCTTTTTCATCGACTCCATTAGCAAACTCACCTCCTCCTTCACATGCTCCACCTCACCATCTAATACACCCCCTCCTTCTCCCACCCACAACCCTATCCCCAATTCCACCTCACACTGCCTATCTTCCACCATATCCACTACTCCAACTGCCTCATCACTCTCTCCCCCCTCAAACTCTCTCTCTCCACATTCCTCTCTATTCTCACTAAAACCTACACCCACTTCCACTATAAAGAAACTTCTCCAGAAACTGAAGCCTTGCACTAATGCCCCTGACACCATTCCCTCCTACTTCCTAAGCATAGCTGCAGATGCTATTGCTTATCCCATCAGCATTCTAATCAACCGCTCTATTCATGAATGCACTGTGCCCCAACTGTGGAAGCAAGCATTCATCATCCCTCTACATAAAGGAGGCAACAATTGCAGCATCAACAACTTCCGTCCTATTGCTATCCTGTCCCCTATTTCTAAACTCCTGGAAAAATGTGTCCACCTTCAACTCTTGCCACATCTCTTAGACAACAACCTTATAACTCCTACACAGCATGGATTCAGGCCAAACCACAGCACTATGACAGCCCTCTTATCCTTCCTTGAGACTGTTAACACTGCACGTGATTTACCCTACTACTTGACCTCTCCAAGGCCTTCGACACTATCTCACACAATCTGCTCTTAACCAAACTGTCAAAACTTAACCTCTCTCCTTCTTCCATAAATTGGTTCTCTAGCTATCTGTCAAATAGAAACCAAGCTGTAAAATGGAAAAAGGCCACTTCCCCTTTCCTTAGTACCCCCACTGGAGTTCCTCAAGGATCTATTCTTGGTCCCCTCCTCTTTAATATATTTATAAACGATTTTCATAAATCAATTCCTTTTGCAAACATCATCCAATATGCAGATGATTCTACCATTATCTGCTCTGCCACCTCCTCCTCTCAGCTCCAAACACTTACCCAGGAAGCTTTTTTAATTACCGAACAGTGGATGAGAATAAATCACTTGGCACTCAATGCCTCCAAAACAAAACTTATGGTATTTACCCCCTCCAAATCCACTTCCTTCAATATAAACTCTTTCTCAATTACCAGCCAAAATAACTTACCCCTTGAACTAGTGACTGAAACTAAGCTACTAGGTGTACAAATTGATAATAGGCTTAGCTACAACTCCCATCTACAACTAAATATTAAAAAAACTCATCAAAAACTAGGTATGCTCTACCGTCATAATCAGTACCTTACAAGCTCCTCCAAAATCACACTCGCTTCCTCTTTTCTCATCCCCTCCCTTCTCTATGGAGCCCCACTACTGACCAATCTTCAGTCCTCTCTAAAAAACCAGCTTTCCTCCTGCTATAATAAAATCGCCAAATTCGCAAATGGACACAGGTCCTCCACCCACCACTGTTCCTCTCTCCAAACCCTAAACTGGCTCGAACTACCTAATCATCTTACTTATATACAGCTGACTTTCGCTCACAAGCTCATTCTTAGTCCTTCTCTTTGTCCATCCCTGTCTTCTGCCTTCAAAATGCACCTACCAAACAGAGTATTAAGGTCTAACAATCAAAACCTATTAGAAGTCCATAAATCATCTCATCCCCCAGGTAAACACTTACTATCCTTCAACCTTGCCCGCCTCTGGAACTCACTCCCACCAACCATTCGTACCACCTCTAACCGGTACACATTTAAAAACTCTCTCCATACATACCTGAGGTCCCAATGGGATTGCTCTTGCTCCCTCCCCTCATAAATTTATTATATCTCATCATCCTTTACACTTTTGATACGTATCTCTACCTAACAAACCAAAGTTCCCTCAATATACCTACTCTGTAAGGTTATTTGATGTCTGCTTGAATAACTCCTCTAGATGAATATCACATTACTCTTTCTTTTTTCTTACCTCTCATTTATCCTCATCATACTGTATTGATTTGAATGCTTTTGAATTGTGAGCTTAAATGTTTTATGTTTTACTCTGTACAATCTTTTTGTAATTTTTGTAATTTTTTTGTATGCACCTAATTTTGTCTGTATTGGAGCTTTTCTCCCCAGGACTCCGTTGAAAACGGGTTCTCTTGGCCCAATGGACTATCCTGGTAAACCAACTGCAAATAAATAAATAAATAAATAATAATTGTAGACATTAAGGCAGTTACATACAAAAAATGTACTGTAGCCCTGCTAATTGTAGACATTAAGGCAGTTACATGAAAAAAAATAAAATCACATGCTTCATTACTATGGGGACAAGAACATGTGTGAGATAGTCCTGGATGCCACTGTCAAACAATACTTCTCAGAATCTTTTGCTGACAGCTCTTAGGGTAAATAAGCACACAGTTAAATGAGATTATGATACTGTAGATAGCTGCACTAAGATAGTGGCCTCAGGCCCAGTCTATTCGGCAGATTTTGGCTATATAGAATCTTTTATAACTGTAAGAATCTTGAGCAAGAAAAACTTCTAAGAATAATATGTCTTTTATGAGGTGAATAAAAAGTATAAACAACTAGATTTAACACAGATTAAAATACATGAATTGACCTCTTAAACTTAAAAAACCTGCAAGCATTGTTACATCAATACAACCTAGTTAATGATAAAGTTCCTTTACTTAATGAACATATAACTTGCCTCTCTATCACAAAGTTTGTTGAAATTCTCTATTATATGTAAAATATCTAAAGTAGCTACACTCCAACTAAGAACTGAGATTGTTCAGAAAACAAGACCAAGTTAAGAAGACCTTGCAGGAGTAAAAGAAATAATAAACAGATGCAAGATGAATGATTAGAATATAACACATAATAAATTATCTGCATCTGAACAGAAGATGAAATAGAGCGTGATGTAAAGAAGTTTGTTTTAATAATACAGGAAATGTAATAATCATCACTAGCCTTTACTTAACAATGCTTAGTAGCTATATGACGTTGCAGTTACCATTATAAGAATAGCCTACATGAAGTTTTATTTTTGCAGTGTTGGTTAAGCACAATTTAATGTAGTCACCTCACTTTTTCTTTATTGATTTGGACATTCACTACTTTTTGTTACAAATAATATAGATAGCAATGAATTCAGACTTTTAATCCTATAAAAACAAATGCAGTCCAACATTATCTTAACAAAATGTACTTTAATATATTTCACTGAGGTAATCATGAAGCGCCTTAATGTTAACCTAAGAGAAATCTTTGGGAGCTTTTACTTTCACATCCAGATTTTACTTGATTAGAACAATATAGATGAACAAAAGATTAGAGTGTTGATGAATAGCTATGCTCAAGCAATCATTTATGCATTTTTTTATATACGTATTACACTGTCACAAATATTTTTACACAAGTTATTGCTTAATTAACATGTTTTTAAATACAAAATGAGAGACTTTCAGTTGGACTGACATGTACTCTAACTAGATATAAATGTCTGAGCCAGGCTGTAGGCTCCTTTGATGTTCATAACTGTTGTTCACAATACTTTCTAATATATGTGCACCAGTCTTCTGAAAAAAAAAAAATATATATATATATATATATATATATATAAAATAAAAGGGGAACCCAACTTCTTATTTACCTATTTATCTGTGGATAATGTAATTAAATATTAATTTTTATTGTCTCTAGCTATTAGATAAAGATTTTGTACTTGTTTTAAACTCATTTGATCTCATATAGTAATTCATGTCAAAGATAGAAATCTCAACATCCATTATTACATATGTAACTTAAGATACTAATAGATGTGCATTTCTCCTTTTTTCTCACTACATTTTAATAACTTAGTGGAAACTGTTCAATCAATTGTATGTTTACAGCACAAGTCTCTTTACTAGTACATTTTAGAGCTGATAGGTATGTTCATGATGGTTTGGAAAAGCAATTTGATTAATTTTATCTCATCTTTCAAACTGGGTTTTTTTTATTCCATGCATGTGTTGGGGAATTACATTATTTGTTTTTCTATGTTTTAATATGATTGTTTTGTTGTTTCTTTCTGCACTTAGGCCTGATTATAATGTACTTCACATTTTATTCACAGTCATGATTCTTGCAAACATGTTACTTAAACAAATCAAAGTTTGGAAGTCTCAACTTTTCATCCAATGCTTTGAGATAATTAAAGCAGTTATTACTGACCATTGGAAAAAATTGCTCTTATAACTCACCATGTCTTTGTCTTTAGCCTCACTTAATATAAATGGCATCAATAATTCAAGGAAGAGGTCAAACCTGTTGAGATACCTTAACTTAAACAAACCACAAATAGTATTCCTACAGGAAACACATTTTAAAAATACAGAAAAGGATGTCTGGAAACCAAACACTTATACAATTCTAGGTCATGCTTCATTTAAGTATAAAAGGAGAGGAGTGATGATCCTATTGAAGAATAATATTATCTGCCCTCAAATATTATATAATCATGAAGACCCCAAGGGGCTACTAGCTATCACTATCCTAAAATTCATAGAATGTGGGCACTTGCTAACCTTTACTGGTTCCCAGGACTGGGTGCTTCAACTGCTAAATAACATCTCGATCTTATTGATAGTATATCAAAAGGGAATCTGATTCTAGGGGTGATTTTAACTGCTTATTAGATAATTCTGATGCAACAAGTAGTCATCCACTTAGGCTAACATCCACTGCTAAAATTCTTAAAAAATGGATACAGTCTCATAATCTGTATGATACATATAACTCTAAAAATAACAAATCACTCTATTATATACACGTTGATCATAGATTTAAAACTCAAACCAGAATAGATAAAGTCCTTATCTCCAGTGATTTAAAATTAAAGCTTACATCCTTTATTATCCTTCCTTGTCCTTTATCAGACCATGATTGTCTTATGTTAGATATGCAAATAGACTTCGTGAAACTAAATACTATTACTAGAATTCCTGCCCATATCACCAAACTAAAAGATATCAAACCATGGTTATTATCAAAATTAAACTTTACATCCACCCAAGTAATAATACACAACAAATTCTTCAATGAACTAAACACCTCATTAGCTAAATTCTTATGGGAACCCAAAAAAAAAACAAGAATTGCTTACCAAAAATTATCACTTCCAAAATCTAAAGGGGATTAAACCTACCGGACTTTAAACTTTATTATATGATCATCAACTGCAGTAGAATCCTAAAAATAGCGGAACATTTGCCAGTATCCAATAAATGGTCACCAGCTTGGATCATAATATACCATAACTAGATCAAAACATTAGATATTAACCCTAGAGCTCTCCCATTTTTAAAACCTAAAGATATAGGGACATATAAGATTCCTGACTTGCTAAGACACTCTATTATTGAAACACAAAAGCTATTCAACTCTATAAATCTTGGAACAGAAATGGAAACCCTTCAACCAATACACAAAAACCCTAATTTAAAACTCAATAACACTATGATAAACCTCAATAGGTATCCCTTACTAAAAAACATGAAAATTCGAGATTTATTCCCATATATTAAACAGTCAATCACAGTAGTAAGAACACATCTTAACTTACCAAACTCCTACACGATTATGGTGAGACAAATTAAAGAACTATGTTATAACTACCTACAAAGCCCTAAACTAAATATAACAGATATGAATAATTGTGAATCTTTATGGGAACTTATGCTATCTAGGAATAACATGCTTTCGAATACATATAAAATGATAAATGGCATTAAATATCAAAATAATATACTTTATTCAAAATATTGGCCTAAAAATAACCCATCCCTAATGAAACAGCAGTTGTCCCTTGAGATGGAATTATCCTGTAAAGTAATACCATTAAAAAAAATAACATACACTCAACTTATGATTTACAATAATGCTTACTTCACTCACAACATATTACATAAATTTAACTCCTCCAACTCACAATTCTGTCCATACTGTGAGATGCAAGAAGCAGATTTAATACATATATTCTGGAGCTGCAAATGCATATACAAATTGTGGAACTCCCTACAACTTCAGTTACAAAAAATAGGCCACGAAAAGGCAACACTGACATGGGAGTTTCCACTTCTTCATATTACAACCTCAAATCTAACCAAAATCCAGATCAATACACTTATTACACTATTTTCACTAATTAAACTCTATATAGCATCTAAATGAATAGATAGACTAACTATCATATTGGAAGGATTCAAGAAAATGGCTATAAAACATTTATTAGCTCATAAAATGATAATTGATGCAGGTCAGAAAAAAGACAATAAAATTGAAACTTGGAAACAAGTTTTTAACTTAATTTTAGCCTAAACTAGAATCTAATCTCAAAGAATTATTCAAAAGATTCAATGATACCCACATTTCACTACACAAATTTTAAAGATATCAACAGGACATGATATCAATGTAGTCTTTGTCTCTATCTTTGTATTATTGTATGCATATGTATGTATGCATGTATATGTATATGTATGGGTCTACTACTAATGCCCGAAACGACGATTTCCCGACAGAAAACTCACCGACGCCAGATGACCGACAGGTAAGTGTACCGACAGGGTGATTTGCCGACAGCGGAAAGACCAACAAGGGAATGTGCGATCGCGACGCGGTAAGTGTGCGATGGTGACGGAGTTAGGAGCGGTCAGGTAAGTGCTCGAGATTGTGGGATGTCGGGTTAGGCTGTGGGAAAGGTGAGTGTGTGTTCGTGTCGGAGGTATGGTTCGGGTAAGGTAAGTGTGTGCTAGTGAGGGACTGTAGTTTAGGGACGGGTTAAGTGAGTTAGGGTTAGGGTGCAGGTAGGTGATGTGTGCGTTAGTGTCGGAGCTTGGGCTAGGGGTGGGTTAAGTGAGTTAGGGTTAGGGTGCAGGTAGGTGAAGTGTGTGTTAGTGTCGGAGCTTGGGCTAGGGGTGGGTTAAGTGAGTTAGGGTTAGGGTGCAGGTAGGTGATGTGTGCGTTAGTGTTGGAGCTTGGGCTAGGGGTGGGTTAAGTGAGTTAGGGTTAGGGTGCAGGTAGGTGAAGTGTGCGATAGTGTCGGACCTTAGGGTTAGGGTTTGGGTCAGGGCTAGTGTGTATGCTATGTAGTGTCGCGTGTTGTTTACGTTCCGTGTGTCGGTGTAATGGTGTTCGGTGTTTTGCGTTGTCGGGTTTGTGTGTTGTCGGGTTTGTGTGTTGTCGGTCATCTGGCGTCGGTGAGTTTTCTGTTGGGGAATCGTCGTGTCGGTAATTAGTAGTAGACCCATATGTATATATATATATACATATATATATATATATATATATATATATATATATATATATATATATATATATATATATGTTTCATATATATCAATGAGTGGCATCTTTTTTGTACAGAGTGTAAATAGTTTGATGATTTAATGTTTCATTTATCCTGAATATATGAACCAATTTCATTATTTGTTATGTTTGTTGTTAATGAAAAAGAATCATTAAAATCCTTTTTGGGAAAAAAAACTTATTCTTAGAGACAAATACCTCTGAAACAAACATTATTATGGTTTGGGATGCCCTGAAAGCAAATATTTATGGTAAAACTATAATCTGGTATAAGAAAAAAACTTAAGGAATGGGAATCGGAACTACAAAACCTGCAATCTCAATTAACTTCCTTGAGATCTAATAACAAAAGAAGAACCAGCACAGGCAACCACGGACTTCACAAGACACCATTGTAATCTTTAAAACTGCAAAATGTATTGTGCACTGATAAGAACAGTAAGCGCTTTCACTATAGCATCATCAGACCTTTACAAACAGAAGAAAATGGTCTGCTTTTATATAAGATCAATCAATCAATTGGACTCAATTAGCTGTAATTAAAACAGCTTGATGATGTTAGAACACTATTAAGGCATCTAAAAAATATAAGAACATTAATAGTACCATCATTTAAATGATGAATTGCAAATGAAAGCCTGGAACGGCTCATACAAAAAAAAATTGTATGTATCATATAAAGACACATTTAAGAGTTACATATAAAAAAATAATACATATAAAAATATATATAAATAAAAATACATATAAAAAGTGGGGTGGGGGAAATATGCTGTTGCTACTGCCTAACCTTACATCCCCTTGCTTTTAATATTGGTCTCAAGGAATTTCCATACCCTGTAGTTAACTCGATGTTGAATGGAGTGTTGGATGGTGTATTGATCTATGAAAGGAGACTGGGTCAGCAGAAAAGAACTAAGATAGAAAGGGATGTACAAGACTTTCGTGAAGGCCATGTCTTTGCTTGGCCGAGAGCAATTGACTCTAATAGGCGCTCAGATAATCGGCTGAGGACAGAGCCTGTTAGGCAAGATACGACCCGCATTGAACACACTAACTATGTGCATTCTGTAGATGGTACTAGTACCACCCAAGAGGAGATTTTGGTGGTTGACAATGAGAGAACTGGTCGAGCACGATCTCAACCGCAAGTTAACTTTAATACCAGCTTGCAAGTAGTAAATGAATCATTGACTAACAATGAAACAGTACCTCCGGATGTACGGCCTAGAGCAGTACATATGGGTACTAGTAATTCCGTAAAAGGGAATGATTCAGATATAAACTTGGGGTTTCATCAATTCCATTTACCAATCAGAGCAGAGAAAGTATCATCCAGGACATGGTCAGTCAGTTGTGGCAGGCAGAAATGCAAATCTTCAGTCAAGCGACACTCAACCCAGACAATAAAGAAAATGTGGAATCAAGCTGCGACCGCTTCGTTTGGAACATTTCCATTCGTGAGCTGGATGTGCATGAACTGTCACTCTTGAATAAGGGACTGAGTTTTATTTCAACTCAACACAACAACATTGTTGATATATTGACAGATGTTAAGTTATTCAGTAGGAATTTGAACTTAAAACTTGAATTTGGTGGTAGCAATGATATTGCATTTAATAGTTTTAGGAAACCAAGTTTGTATATGCCTCGCAATCGTCCCCTTATAGAAGCATTCTATAAACTTGTAGAGAATGATATATATAAGAAATATCAAGAGGATGTTTTTTTCTCATAGACACAAGATGACTAGGTATAATTTAACCTACAATGAACGTAAAGCTTTAAGTAGACTGCAGGCTGATAAGAATATAATTATTAGGCCTGCGGATAAAGGTGGTCCAGTAGTCATTATGGATCATGTTGACTATCTGAGGACCCATGAAAGAGATGTTGAGTGATGTTAGTTATTATAGAATTATTGATATGCAAGAGGTGTCTTTACATATATAGCATATACAAGCTACACTGGTTGACTTAATTTGAAGTCATGTCATTACTAAAGAGTTATTTGAATATTTATTAGTTGAGTGTCCAATGATACCAGCAATCAATGGTCTCCCCAAAATTCAAAAAATGGGAAGAACCCTCCCATGAGACCAATTGTTTCAGGCAGAGGTTGGTGTACTCAGCCATTCTCTGTCTATGTGGAAGGAATGCTGCGACCTGTTTTGGACAAGAATGAGATAGTGTTGAAAGCTACAAAGCCGTTTCTACTGGACCTATATACTTTTATTGATAGGTCTGATCTGGATTATAGAGCTATTTTTGTAACTTTGGATGTACAGTCCCTATTCACTGTCATTCTGAATGACAGAGGGGTTACCACCATACAGCAATATCTGTTGAAGCACAGTGATTACAATTGCCAACAAAGAGACATGATAAGTCTGTTTTTGGAAGTTGTTTTGGAGAACAACATCTTTGTGTTTGATGATGTTATTTATTTACAACTTGATGGCATAGCTATGGGCACTTCGTGTGCCAATAGCTACGCCAATATGGTTTTGGCTCATTGGGAGGAAGATAGCTTATTTGTTTTGGATGAGTATAGACAGTTTGTTTCATTCTATCAACGTTTTGTCGACGATATTTTTTTCGTCTGGACAGGATGTGATTACAGTCTGGAAAGATTCATCCATAAGATGAATCATATGACTAATTTTTTGAAGTTTACCATGACCTATTCATGAAGCAAAATCTCTTACCTTGATATTTATGTTGAAAGATTGGAAGCTGGGTTAGTTAACACTGGAGTTTTTAGGAAACAATGTTATAGAAACACTTTGCTTCACAGACAGAGCATGCATCTGCAGTATATTTTTAAGAACATCATAAGGGGTCAAGGGATGCGAGCTTCCAGACTTCATGCATCTGATGAAGGATTTACCAATGAGCTATATTTATTAAAGGAGAGATTTATGAACATGGGTATCGTGAGGCAGAGGTGAATACAGGGCTTAGTGACATTGATATGTTAAGACAAGGTAGGGCCATTCCCTACTTTTCGAACATGGTCAGTGGAGAGGTGAGTGGTATAATTACCTCCCAGTTTGACATTAGACTACCAATGATTTTTTCTGCTGACAATAGACTTGTATCAGAGATTATCAACAAGCATTGGGGGGTTTTGACTACCAGTGATGAGATTCGAGAACTGGTTGGTGACCAACCAAAGTATGTTTATAAGAATAAATCTAATCTGAAGAACATGTTATGCCATCGCACATGTCACCAAGATAGGGAGGTAGTGAATGTTTTTGGCTCCTTTCCATGTGATCGATGCAACTTTTGCTCCTATATTGATACGAGTGATAGTTTTATACATCCGGAGACAAAACAGATGTACAAGTTTCATGTTTCAGCTAATTGTAACACTGCACATGTAATCTGTTTAGCTGTGTGTGATTGCTGTGGATCATTCTATGTTGGGAAAACGAACAGGGAACTAAAAACTAGGAATAGGGAGCATTTATATGCCATTAGGGTTGACTCATCAACCAATGCTTTAGCCAAACATGTCAAAATCAATGGAACTAAACATCAGTTTAAGTTCAGGGTTATGGAAGTTATTAAGCCAATTATACGTGGAGGAGATATTAGGAATGGGACTGAAAGGAGGGAGACGGGAGGGATTATGAGACTGGGGGCTGATTGTGGGAAGGGACTCAATGAGAGAGCTTCCTTGAGACCAGTATTAAAAGCAAGGGGATGTAAGGTTAGGCAGTAGCAACAGCATGTCTCCCCCACCCCACTTTTTATATGTATTTTTATTTGTATATATTTTTTATATGTATTAGTTTTTATATGTAACTCTTAAATGTATCTTTATATGATACATACACATTTTTATTTTTTGTATGAGCCATTCCAGGCTTTCATTTGCAATTCATCATTTAAATGATGTTACTATTAATGTTCTTATATTTTTTAGATGCCTTAATAGTGTTCTAACATTATCAAGCTGTTTTAATTACAGCTAATTGAGTCCAATTGATTGATTGCTCTTATATAAAAGCAGATCATTTTCTTCCGTTTGTAAAGGTCTGATGAAGCTCTAGTGAAAGTGCTTACCGTTCTTATCAGTGCACAATACATTTTGCAGTTTTAAAGATTACAGTGGCGTCTTGTGAAGTCCATGGTTGCCTGTGCTGGCTCTTCTTTTGTTACTGGATTTATAGTATTTACAGCAACAGCGACAAGGCATTTACTTTGTTTGTTGCAGCTTTCATTGTTTTACTTTTACTTATCCTTGAGATCTAAGTCATCACAATTAAACTCAAATAACAAAAAAGAAATAGATGCAGTAAACAAGAAATATCAAGATATTTTGGCACACAAAACAAACTTAGCACTAGAAAAAATGAAATTAAGCTTTTATGCGTTTACTCCCAAATTCATGCACAATCTGTCATTAAGAGCAAAATTAACATTCCAAGGCAAATAATATCTTAAAAAATATTATATGAAGGTACTAATAAGATAGTTTCTGATATCAGAGATATATTAGAAGCCTTTAGATATCATTCCACCAAACATTATTACTCTGATAATATCAACAAAACTGTTACAGCTCAAGAATGAATCACTTTAAATTTGAATTCCATCCCAGAAAATGTTAGTACAACTATGAATAATTCTAAATGTAATCAAAAATAAAATCAAACGTCTCAAAGCACAGATGGCATCATAGCAGAGCTTTATAAGCTTTATCCAGATTCAGTTATATAGGTTCATAGGTTCATAGGTAGGTACTAGGCTATCTGCCCAAAGGCATTTATAAGCCTAGCCGGAATGTGTTGGCTTTCACTACCCCCTTAGATTAGTTCCCTGTGCCTCTGTCCAGCAGATCCATTGAAGTGATCCCCTGGGTAAACTTCCTGTTTCCCAAACACTCGTCAAGGTTTCTTTTGAAGAGTGTTAATGAGGAGCTCTCCCTAATGTAGATTGGAATCTTGTTCCAGAGCATGGGAAGTCTCTGAAACAGGAATCTATCCCTCCAGCACGTCCTACTTATTGTTGTAGTGAGGTTTAGATCCCTGGAGCGTGTGGCTCAAGGGGATATGGTTTTCTTTAGGTGGAACATGTCCATCAATTCTGGGTTGGGCATGGCCTTGTATGTCAGACAGAGATCACCTCTGAGTAGACGGTATGCAACCGAGTACAGCTGGAGTTTCTTCATTCGAGCTGCATAAGGCATCTACTTGAGGCCAGTGATCCTCTTGGTGAGGTACTTCTGTGGTCTTTCCAGTTGTTGCAGGAGTCTTGTAAGGT
This sequence comes from Protopterus annectens, assembly GCF_019279795.1. Lineage (NCBI taxonomy): Eukaryota > Metazoa > Chordata > Ceratodontiformes > Protopteridae > Protopterus > Protopterus annectens. Next base: position 1,301,640,310 of record NC_056747.1, read on the forward strand.
ACATCACAAATGGGGCATTGCACTCTATGATGGGTCTGATGAGTGATGCGTAGAGGGGCCCAATGACCTCTTTCGATCTGGATGCAAACCCTTTTGTGATTAGGTGGGCCACATAGAAGGAATTTCTAACCACTCTGGCAATGTGATTATCAAAGAAGAGGTTACTATCTACTTGGGTCCCCAGATCCCTTATTACATCTTCTGCATTTAGGGGGCTACCACCTATGTGGTAGTTTGTGAGTACTTTGTTTTTTCCAAAGGGGATGACTATGCACTTTTTGGCATTTAGCCTGAGGCCATGGTTATGACACTAGGTATATGTCTCAGTGAGACCCTTTTGGAGGATGTCTGTGTCAGCCAGAGAGTCAATTATAGCCCTTAGTTTCCAGTCGTCTGTGAACTTGATCAGCCACAGTCCTCCTGTGCTTGCTTGTACCTCTGAGAAGTATATGCTGAACAGGAGGGGTCCTAGGACTGAGCCCTGGGGAATGCCACTTGTAACTTGTTTAGAATCAGACCTAGCTCCCGCAGCTCTTACCATGTGGGTTCTGTCTGTGAGCCAGTTGGCAACCCATCTCATGACATAGGGGTTTATGTTAAGGCTGGTGAGCTTGTCTATAATACCTGAGTGGGGAATGGTGTCATAGGCCTTTGTATGGTCTAGGTAGGCTGTGTGGACCACCTTTCCCTCATCTATAGCCTTGGTAACTGTCTCAAAGAAGTCCACCAGGTTTAGGAGGCATGGTCTGCCCGTAACAAAGCAGAACTGGTAGTGTCTAGTGTTTGGAGGTTCCCAATGTCTCTGTTAATGGGATCCATGATGATGTGCTCTATAGCTTTGCAGACCAAGCCAGTCAGGCTTATAGGGCAATAGTTCCTGGGGTCCGTTGTGGCTCCACCTTTGTGGAGCAGAATAACCGTTGCTGTACGCCACTCTGTGGGCACGTAGCCTGTGGAGAGGCTGAGTTTAAACAGTGTGTTTAGGTGAGGGGTTAGTTCATCTTTGAGCTCATGTAGGATGCAGCCTGAGACACCATTCAGTCCCATTGATACTGTGTTTTTGGCTTTGGAGAGGGCTGTTTAACCTGAGTGTCTGTGATTTCAGGGGCACTACATTCTTCTGGTATAGTTATGGGCCCTGTTGGGGATGAGAGGTGGGTGAAGTTTGCACTGAACCTGTCTGCCAGGATGTTGGCTATATCGGTCAGTTCAGTGTATTTTGTGCCATTCTGCACTAACTCCGAGCAGATCTGAGAATTGCCACTTAGATTTTTGACATAGGTAAAGAATGCCTTGTGGTTATCTTTGGAGTCCATAGCAATTCTTCTTTCGAAGCTAGCCTTGGATGATTTTATGAGGGAACGTAGTTTCTTGCTGATACTGATCAGGGATGTCTTCCCTTCTTGGGATTTTACTCTTTTTTGTACTAGTTTCCTCCTTTTATTGTATAGCTTGTTTATGGCAGGGGTCCACCAGACTGGTTTCCTTTTCTTGGAGGAGTGAGTTTAGGTTTTGTTTGGGATAGCACAATCCATGCATTCTTGTAGGTGCCTGTTGAGTGCATTAGTAAAGGACTTTTCAGCTTGAACAGCGTTATCCTTTAGCATGGGGGGCTTTGAAACTTCCCACCTTGGTCTTAAGTAATGTGAAGTTTGCTTTTGAAAAGTTTTTCACTGTGGTTTCTTTGACCGGTGGTGGTGGCGGAATGTGGATATCCAGAGTGATTAGTTTATGGTTAGATCTAACCAGCGAGGGGTTGAACTCCAGTGTGGAACACCGGTCGCCCATGTTGCTGATGACCATGTCCAATATGTTGTCACCTCTGGTGGGGGTGTCGACCAGTTGATCCAGGGTGTTTAAGTTTATAAATTCTAGGAAATGTTGGGCAAGGGAGTTTGTACTTGAGTAGTTCTCCCAGTTAATGTTTGGGTAATTTAAATCACCCAATATCAGGGTGTTTGGTAGGACCTTTATGTTTCCCAGTGTTTTCCGGAATGCGGAGTGGGGGTCCTGGGACATAGTGGGTGATCTGTAGCAAGCTATAATTTGAATATCAATTTTGCCCATTGTTAGTTGCACGTGGATGATCTCTGAAGCATCATGCTGTGCCACTAACCTGGAGATGTGGGTATCCTTGATGAATATGGATACTCCCCCACCTTTTGTATTTCGGTCTGGGTTTTGTGGCCAAAATGTATGGTATGAGTTGTAGCCTGGTAGTGCTGGGGTGCTCTCTGGAGCCTTAAACCAGGTTTCTGTTACTGCACATATATCGATTTTCTCCATACTGAGGAGTGCCTTGAGTGTGTGCATTTTGAGGTTCAGACTTCTGGCATTGAGTAGCATTACCCTCAGTTTTTTGTTACTTGTGCTATTTACGGTGGTGGGTTTGTCTTTTGAGCCTTGCCTAAAAAAGGCACTATGGGGGTGGCAAGAGCCTAGGGACCTTAACCTTGTCACCACAATAAACAGAACATGCTGGAAGGATAGATTCCTGTCCCAGAGACTTCCCATACTCTAGAACAGACTAACTATCTATGTCAAACAGAGCTCCTCATTAGCATTCTTCAAGAAAAATCTTGATGATTGGATGGGAAATGGGAAATTCACCCCGGGATCAATTCTGTGGCTCTGCTCGACAGGGGCACAGGAAAATAATTTTCTTGGGTGGCGAAAGTCAGGGTACATTTTTTGGCTAGGCTTGTATGGGCCCTAGGGCCAATAGCCTAGTACCTACCTATGAAACTATGAACCTAAGGGTGACAGGTGCAAGCCGTCTCTAGCAAAGCAGTGTGGCTTGTCAAGCATGTCATCCCAGGCTGACAGACACTGGATCCCCTTTGAATGACACCAGAAGCTTAGACAATTGTTGAAATTAATAATTTTTTCTCCATACTGTGGTATCATTCTTGGTGAGGGCAAGATGCTACTCCGGGTCAGGGTCATACGGCCTGGGCTACATGATCAGAGAGCTCCTCCATGTCTCTTTTCATGTAGTCCAGGGAGATACGGCTCAGGTCATTCACACCAACATGAACAATGACAGAATCATATTTGTACTTGTTCTGGAGTGACCTGAGTGCTTGTGTTATGTGGTGGATCCTGGCACCTGACACGCAGCTAACAGTAACCTTCTCCTTGTTCAGCCTAGTGAGTGGGATGTCAGTGTGCCTGACTATAGAGTCACCTATTACTAGTGTGTTGGATATGTTATTTTGCCTTAAGGGCTGTGATTGCCTGGCACACTTGTTTGTGAAGTATGTGTTTCATGGTTTGTGTTGGGTGGGGGGTGGAGGTTGCTTGGATATCTGCTTTGGAGGTCTCAGTTGCTTTTGCAGATTTTTATTTAGAGCCTCCGAGTATGTTTTCTTGTATTTATGTGTGTTTTTTGCCAGTGCTGGTTTCATATGTCTATGTGAGACTGGTGTTGTGATGCAAGTAATTCCCTTCTCCTCTTGACTGCCTGGACCAGTCTTAGGTTGAGAGAGCTTAGCCTCCAGTATGACTGTATAACTGCATCTCTCGCATCTATTAGTGTTTGGTGGAAGGAGGAGAGGGTTGTCTGTGTACATGGGAATAGTTATACCCTAGCTAACCACCGTGCAAATGCAGGTTTTATAGCAGGGAAATGAAAGAGATAGAAATTAGCCCAAAATGGCCAATAAACTACTAACTTCTGGGCTGAAGCCACTCCTCCAGGGACAGATAGGCTGCTCAAAGCTCCCTCTCTCACAGTGAACAGAGAAACTTCCTTCTATCCAAGTAAGGTATGGGAAAACACAGAAACTTATAACACAGCCATGAATTCAGCACTAACCTGAAAACTGGGCTATACTAGCTTAGAAAGGTGGGAAATAAATATTTTTTGTTTGTTTTTTTCATAAAATAAAGCAGATGCAATAAAAAAACAGTTTAAATACTTCATAAGACCCTGGATGAAGTACAAACTAAAAATGTGATCCTTCCCTCTTGTTTTTCAAAAAAACCAAACAAACTGTTGCAACACAAAAAGACCAAAGGAAACGAGCTGCTGAGCGTATGCCAAATGTGTAGCCAAATATTAATCCACAACCAAATGGAATAGTCAGATGGAGAAAAAGCAACTGAGTTCTCGAACTATAACGTTAGAGCTTTTATTAACCACAAGCACTTTCGGAGAGAATCCTATCTCTCCTTCCTCAGACAAAAGTAAAACAGTCAATTGTTACAACGTGCTCCTTTAAATAGGATGCAGTCAACCAATTAACAATTATCAACTGATTACTTTCAGTAAATGCAAAAAAATGTATATATATATTTATATGTTAAAAGCAGAAAGGAACCTTACTCTTTTTAAAAAAAAAACGGACTTGTTTCTCCGTTAAAACCTAATTTTTAAAAACTTTTTATATAAAAAAGTTTGACAATATATACGTGCACTCATATATCAACCACTCTCAAACCTTTATGTTATGTAAAATTCTAATATATGACTTATGAGATGCGTACAATACCGCTACAGTTGAAGCTTGTAACTTTAGAGTTTACATACAACTCAGTAAACAGGCGTTTTTAAATGAATATTAATATAAAAGTAGCCGTGTTTCCCAGTTAGTTTCCCAAATATTAACGAATTTAGATTTAAAATTTAAATTCAAGTTTCTATATCATATTTCTTATACTAACTATTCTGAATGTATTCCAAAGGGAAACAAGGCTATTAATCCTATTATGTTACTTAAATAAGCCCTATTTGATTTACAAGTACATATGGGCTTAATAGATTAAAATACTTATAACATCGCTCATTGGCCCTCCCTTCTTGTTTAAAACAAATACGGGCTTCTATGCCCTATTGCCATTATACTGTTGTGCTAAATATAATAATAAGCCTTCTCTACAATGCTCTTCAATTAAATACACATCTCTTCACAAAAAATAATAAAATAAAATGTTACTCCATTATATCCCTTATGAGGTTGTGTTAAATACCAAATGTGTTAAGATAAAACAAGGAGTAATTTAGTAAAAACAAAATTGTATATGATTATAAATCCCAAATGCAAAAATGCAACAAAGTAATACAAATGACAGGACATTAGAAAAAAGTTATACATAATGTGTTTAACCAACTCTCTAAACAGTCAAAGACTACCTTTTAAGGGCTAGTAATTTCAAAATGCAGGTGAGCGATGCTGCTTCATTTAAGCCTGGGAATGTATGTGCAGCTGTCCTGAGCTGCCATAATAACTCTTCCTTTTCCAATACCAGTTGCCATGGGCCTGAAAATGTTTGTGTCTTAATTTGTTTCAAAACCATGAAATTAAAACTATGTTCTCTGTTATACATAACGTGGCAAGCCAAAGCGTTGTTGGTGTCATTCTTAGAAATAGCGTATAAATGCTCATATACTCTTTTTTGCAATGCCCTCTCAGTTTTTCCTATATAGAAAGCAGGGCACTGCTTACAGTTTGCCACATAAACCACTGCTTTAGATGAGCAGTTGAAGTTACTCCTTAATCTGTATTTCACGTTGTTTATAACAACATAATTGCCCTCCTGCATAAACTTACACTGATTACACAATCCACATTTAGTCATACCTTTGGTCCTATTAAATGAAGTGTTTCTATTCATTTCCAGTAGTGCTTTTAAGCTGAATCCTTTCCTAAAGGCTATGCTAGGTGCTGTTCCCAACAGATGGTATAAATTAGTGTCTTCCTTTATGTTCGCCCAATTTTTCTGTAAGATTCCCCTAATATAAAGGTGATCAATGGAGAACGTGCACAAAAACCTGACCCCTATATCACATTCTTTGCCCTTTCTCTTCAGTTCTCCAGGCATGCCTTGGTTAGTCATCGAATCCGGCCCCATTCTATTTAGAATGGGCCTAAAATGGCCAGATTCCCTTTTGAGTTTAACCTCAGATGAAATTTCTAGAATGAGTGAATCAGGGTACCCCCTGTTAACAAACATGGTGGTCAAATTACCACATTCTATATGGAAATCTTCATCTTTGGTGATCATCCGTGCCGCCCTAACCATCTGCCCCTTAACTACAGCTCTTTTTTGATGGATAGGGTGACAACTCCCAAAATGAAGAAATCCATTAGAATAAGTAGGCTTTCTGTAAATGTTACTAATAAACATAGAGGTTTCCATGTCCTTAAATAGATATATATCCAAAAAGCTGATTTTGTTCTCATTCACTTCAAATGTGAAGTCTAGGAAATCAGTCATAGCTTTGATATCATCTATAAAAAGGGGCACCATGTCCAAGGGGCCTCTCCATAAAATAAACATATCGTCCTGGTATCTTGTATACCAGGCGACATGCTTTTTAAATAACAGGTTATTAAACAGTAATGTGTTTTCCCATTGTGCCATCACACAATTGGCAAAGGACCCCCCACATGGTGAACCCATTTCTACTCCAGAGGCTTGTCTGTAGATCTCGTTGTTAAAACTAAAAAAATTATATTTCAACACCATTTCTAATAGGGTCTCGACTGTGTAGACTATGTTTTGTTCTACATTTCTTGATTCCAAGAACTCCCTCACCCACTCCAAACCTAACTGTTGTGGAATAACCATATAAAGTTCCTTCACATCCACAGTTAAAAAACTTATGTTAGGGTCGAAGGGTATTCTGTTTATATTTTCCAGGAAGCTCCACGAGTCCCTACAGATCTGTTTTTCCTTTTCTATGTATGGTTTTAAGACCCCATCCACATATTTGGCGCAGGACACCAACAGAGACCCCCTCCCATCCACTATGGGTCTAAAAGGAGGTTCGCAGATGGATTTATGGATTTTTGGCGCTCCGAAGAAGGAAGGCATTCTAGGGGCTGTGATGTTAAGATATGAGTGGATGTGTACGTCTATGAAATCTTCTAAAAAGAGGTCTTCGAGCGTAGTCCTAACCCTATTGTATGCTACGTTAACCTCATTAGTGCTAGCTTTTTCATATGGGCCATCATTTAAGTGGATAGTAAGCTTGTTAATATAATCCACTTGGTTCATAAAAATAAGCCCATTACCCTTATCGGGTTTCATAACCCTAATTTTACAGTCCTGTAATAGTTTAATAAAGTCACGCTCCTCAGATGTTATATTTAACCTGTGTTTGTAATTGCTGTTAAATGGATTTTCAGCCAAGAATCTTAAGTCCAATTCACAGGATTTTTCGAAAGTTTTAAGGTTCCCTATTAATGGGGGGTTGAATAAACTAGCAATTCTAAAAGGTCTAATGAGGGAAGAATTTTTACCTAAAACAGCCAATAGGTTTAATTTACGCACATAAAGTTTAAGGTCCACAAGTGTTTTAGGCAAGTCCATACGTGTATCAGGGACAAAGGACAGTCCTTTGGAGAAAAAGTCAGCCATAGCAGAAGAAATGTTTAGTGTAGTGTAGTTGAAGATCTTAAAATCGCCTTCATTACTACAAACAATAGCAGGCTGACTAGGCTCCTTTATCATTTGTTGTTCTGATTTTGTTTGTTCCTCAAGGCCATTCTGTTGGTATTCGACCTCAAGTTCCTTTCCCGGAAGTTTTTTTTAAAAAGAGTAAGGTTCCTTTCTGCTTTTAACATATAAATATATATATACATTTTTTTGCATTTACTGAAAGTAATCAGTTGATAATTGTTAATTGGTTGACTGCATCCTATTTAAAGGAGCACGTTGTAACAATTGACTGTTTTACTTTTGTCTGAGGAAGGAGAGATAGGATTCTCTCCAAAAGTGCTTGTGGTTAATAAAAGCTCTAACGTTATAGTTCGAGAACTCAGTTGCTTTTTCTCCATCTGACTATTCCATTTGGTTGTGGATTAATATCCTTCCCTCTTGGACATACTCCTTGATTACCCCTATTCTTAAATCTGACAAAGATTAGCAGCTATGTAAATCGTATAGACAAATGTCCTTATTAAATTATGACTACAAAATCTTTATGTTTATATTTGTGGACAAAATAAAGGTTCCACTTTCACATTTAGTTCATAATGACCAAACCAGGTTTATTCCTAAAAGCCACACTCATGATAATATCAAAAGAATATTAACATTAATAGACTTCTTAAACAAAGAAAATGAATAAACATTGTTGGCAAGTCTAGACATCGAAAAAGCATTTGACTCTGTAAACTGGGATTTTTTGTTTGAAATGCTAAAAGCGTTCTTGTTTCTGATATCTTTCATTTCCATGATAAAGGCTATTAGGTCCCTTCAGTTCAAAATACATCCCCATAACCAAAGGCACCAAACAAAGTTGCCCTTTATCCCCAGTATTATTTGCCCTTGTCATAGAAATATTAGCACCATCAATAAGAAATAATCAATAAATCAAAGGCATTAATATTTATAATCAATACAATTCTAAAATAGTGCTATTTGTGGGTGATATTCTGCTTACTTTACTTAAGTTAAATCAAGAATTATTAGAACTAGACACAATAATAAATAACTTTCAAAAAATTTTAGGCCTCCACTTTAATAAGCAAAAATCTAAATATATTATTCTTAATGACAAAGGGAAATCTCAGCTAGTTAACCAAAGCATTATTGGAGAACAAGTTAATACACTAAACAATTTAGGGATAACCATATGCAAAAACTTGGAAAAAAAAAACAAGAGAAATAAATTATAAGATGATAATATCTCAGGTAAATCCATAGCTGGAACAATACTTTTTTTTCATTCGAGGGCAGACTGCAATTGTTAAAAAAGACACTCCTTCCAAAAATGTTATATATTGTTCTGGCTCTAGATACCTATCTTGGGAATAATTATGTTAAACTCATAAATAAAACTTTATTAAACTTCCTGTGGTACCCAAACAAAAATAGGACTGCATATATGCATCATATTAGATCTTGGGATGGTGGTGGTTTAAGATTGCCTGACTTGAAAACATATATCAAAGCATCATTACTTAAAAACACATTAAATTGGATTGACTCAGATTACAACTCAAATTGGAAAGACCCCCATATAGCTATAATACAGAATGAAAACTCACTGTCATATAAAATTCCTTCCAAGCATCCCTCCAATAAGTTCTGGTTTCTTCTTAGAAATATAATGTGACAAAACCCATGAAACTAAACTTCTAAATAACATTAACAACTTTACAAAAAATATTTATTCAAATGCAGACATCAAATCCTGGTTTGACTTAATAATCCACTTTAAAATCACAAAAAAACTTCCTGGATAAACTTCACATTAACATCTTTAATGAATGGGAAACTAAACATTTTTTTTGTTGGAAACAATGTATTAAAGCCTTGGAAATTCTACAATTTCAGGACATGATGAGAGATTATAACTTGTCATTGCAAGATTAGTTATTACTATAAATTGCAATTGCTTATTCTCAAGACTTATGCAGAATTATTCAGAACTCTTCATATTTAGATCAACCTCCCTTAATCGCTCTCATATCAGAAATATTATTTAGTGATCAACAGTTTGACAATTAAGTATCCAAATTATACCCCATTTTATTAAGTTACAGGTCCATTTTAACAACTAGTCAAGAGAACACAATGACTAAAGGCCTACCTCATAGTCTCTCCCAGACAGAAAAACTTAAAATTCTATCTTCAGTAAAATTCACTTCTTGGGGTCAATACTGGAGTGTATTTACTTGGAAGTATTTACACAGAACAGTTTAACTCCTGATAAAATTGCTAAATTCAAAAAATCAAATGTCATTTGCTGGAGATGTCTAACTTCATGTACCGCAGATTGGTTCCATATTGTCTAAGATTGCTCTAAACTAAGGAACTTTTGGAGAGATATTGCTGATTTTCTTTCAGCTTTATTTTAATATAACTTTACATTAACTAAAACTTTAATTTTTCTTAATGTTGATGAAACCTTTTCTTTGAATTAATCAGATTCATACTTATTATGGAGAATATTAGCAGTAGCCAGGAAATATATTACAAGGAACTAGACCTCTACCACCTCTGAGTCTTGATGAATTTCTCTCCTTACTAGAAGAAACCATAAACAAGGAAGTCAGAACTAAAGAACTTAACATATATCTGAGGAGTTTTACTAACAATCCATAGATAAAGGTTTCGAACCTGAGACTTTCCAAACTAATTTTTAACCCTATTTAGTCATTATTTGTTTGCTTCACTGAAAGTTTTTTCTTAAAATATTTGTATTACTCAAAACATTTTTCAGGCCTGTGTAAATAATGTAAATAGTTGATTTAGTTTAATTGTTGTTAAAAGTTGCCTGTTCAGTATAATCAGTGTATTAGTGCTTATTCTCTTACTTAATCCTTAATAAAAATATTGGAAAAAAAAAAGAAAACGCATGTTGATGCAAAGCCTGTTGTTCTATTCATTTCTAAGTAAAACAGAGTAATATTTTAAAAACTCGCCATTATTTTGCACCTTTGTGTCCCAATTATGTTTGGTTTTGTCCAGAATACTTGAGCAAAGAAGTTGTGAGGTATGGTTTGTGTGTGTGTGTGTGTGTGTGTGTGTGTGTGTGTGTGTGTGTGTGTGTGTGTGTGTGTGTGTGTGTGTTTGTGATTTACATATGCACAGAGGTATATCTGTATGCATGTATGTACAAATATATATATATATATATATATATATATATATATATATATATATCCAAAGTGGTAACAAAAAGTTCAAATTTAAGAACCAAGAACCAAAGAAAATGTTGTGCTCGGTGCCCTTCCATAAGATGCAAATGTCATCCAATAATCTGGTGTAGGAAATCCAGCAGTTAACATATGTGGAGTTAAAATTCAAGGAGAAGCTAAAAGAATTTGTAAAATGATACTGCCACACCCTTTTGAAATTTACCAATTATTTTTCCAGTGAAGAAATACACTTTCTAAGTGTGATTATGAAGTTTAAAACTACTAACCCTTTACTTCAACTATATACAGGAAATTGACATTCTCTAATTACCATCCCCAGTTTACAAATAACCATCCATACATACAAAACAATGTCCTAGACAAAGCAGAGTTTGTTAGATTGGCCAGGAGAATATCAAATTTTGAAATGTTTTTGACAGAAAGGGAAGTTTTAACTGACATGTTTCTAGAGGGCGAGAGTTTATCATTTAAAATGTTAAACAAGGAGAGGGATAAAATTATCCAGTGGTGGGGCACAAAGTCTGTGCCATTACTCAGACAAGCAAAATTGTGATAAAATACTAACAAGTGGGAGTCTTCTGTTGACGAGAACTTTATTTATTTATTTTCTCCTGAAAATGCTCTCTAGCCTAGGGATCACCCATCTTACACTAAAATGGTTCCACAGTTAGTTAAAGAATTAAGAACAAGACATAAAATGGTCAAATATTATCTTCCCCTTTCTAGCAAATCACAGTGGAGCCCCACAGGGATCCATCCTACGACGTTTACTTTTTAATATTTTACTAATGATCTCTGTAGAGCTTCTACTAGTGGTACACTCATCCAATATACTGATGATTGCACTATAATTTGTACTTCTCGCACACTATCCCAGCTTCTCTCCAATACTCAACAAAGTTTCTCCACTATTGAATCCTGGCTTACCAACTGCCAGCTATTCCTCAACCCAAAAAAGTAAACTGCTTCTTTTACAGCCAAAAAAACTGTACCTCTAATCTAAACAACTTCAAAATTCTCTCTGATGAAAACACCACCATTGAAAGTGTCCACCACACCAAGTTACTGGGTGTTGTCATAGACGATCACCTTCAGTTTGGTCTTCACATTCAACAAAATTTAAAGAAAACCTACCAGAAACTTGGCACACTTAATAGAAACACACACACACACACACACACACACACACACACACACACACACACACACACACACACACACACACACTAGCTTCCTCTTCCAAAACCACCACTGATAAAACTTTTCTTATAACCTCCCTGCTCTACTGAGCTCCAATTCTTATCAATTTACAGAGCTCCTCTAAATACAAATTGGAATAGTGTTATAATAAAGTGGGCAAGTTTGCCACCAACTCAAAAACTAGAACTCATCCCTCTTTTGTCACTAAAAAGCTAAAATGAATAAAATTCTCCAACTACCTACTATATACCAAACTTCAAACACTCCACAACATAGTCTACAAACCTCTAGCCTGCCCAGCACTAAATAACATCATTACAACATGCAACCCAAACAGAACACTAAGGTCCACCGATAAAGAGCTTCTCTCCATATACAAAGCTTCTAAGGCAGCTGGACAAAGCTTCCACTCCTACTACTTTGCAAAACCATGGAACTTTCTTCCACTAACAGTAAGAACTACCATTAACCTACTTGCCTTTAAAACTATACTGAAACAACACATGATCAACTCCTGGTTGTGCCCTTGCTCTGACCTATGCTAAGCTCTTCTCCAGATCAGACCAAACTGTGTGTCTCTTCCACTCTCTCACAACTTACTCCCCTTTTACTCTGTATCTGTTACTTGCATATCTACTTCACTTACTGTAATATTTAACCATCTGCCTTATATCAATGTAACTGCTTACTGCAATTCAGCAATTTTGCTGCTATCTGTGTATAAAGTTTTATTGTTGTCTGTATGTTCTTGACCCCTGTAACTCATGCAAAAAAAAATGTTTCCTGTATAAAGATTGCAAATGTCTGTATGTAACTGGAGCTTTTCTCCCTGGGCCTCCACTGAAATGGGTTCTTTCTGACCTAGTCGAAGCTTCCTGGTAAACAAATGTTAAATATATGTATATATATATATATATATATATATATATATATATATATATATATATATATATATATATATATATATATATATATATATATATATATATATATATATATATATAATTTATTTATTTGTCTTTGTAGACTGGGAAAAGTCCAAATCGGTAAAATCCATTTTCAGGAGAAGACTGAGGAGAAAACTCCGCATTTAAGTTACACATGATGCATATTTACAATTCAAGAGAAAACATCTGTTCATGAGTTTATTTATATGATTTGTAAATATTTCTTACATGAACATAGCATTTTAACACAAAAACAAGAGAGAAATTAACATACATTGGCTAAATATTGAAAAGAAAAAGAAAATACAATAACAGTTAATGTATTTATAGCATGATGGGTGCAGGAAGGATCAAATTGAGGTGTTTATGAGGTTAGAATTAATTTACAGACAACTAATAATTTACAGACAACTAATAATGTAGCTTAAAAACTGATGATAAGAGAGATATGAAAGAAGAATTATGGAAATGTGCAGGAGGCAAAATGGACAGAGGAGGAACTGTAGTTGGTGGGGTGTGAGAGGAGGAGGAAGAGTAAGGGTGTAGGAAATTAGTGCCGTATGAGGAGAAGCGATGAGGTACAAAAAGAGTGAGAGGCAAAGTGGCTGTAAGAGTCGGAGAAAAGTAATCTGAGTAAAGCTAACCAGATGAGCAGGAAGAACAGAGCCATTTTTGGCATACTGCTGTTTAAGCAAAGTTTTGAAACTTTTGTAAGTTTTCTGTATTAACTGTGTGGGGATTTCATTCCACTTTTAACACATTATGAGAGCTGAGAGAGTCTCCAGAAGTGCTGAATGTCTTGCTGATACATAGCAAGAGTTTATTGCTAGAGCGAAGGTCTCTAGTGGTTGAACAGTGCAGTAGTTTTTTGTAATGCTTGACATTTGTCTGGAGAGCACAATAGGTTGTTGGCAATGATTGGATGTGAGTATGTCAACGGGTCTGGGAGTTCAAGACAATTTAATTGTTTTAATGCAAGGCAGTGGTGGGTTTTTTAAGGTTGATTGGTTGCAATTTAGATATTTTGTAGTAGCAAGAGGCTAGTTTAGTTTTATACAGTTTATATTTGTAAAAATAGGGGAAGCCTATAACAGAGAAGGAAGGAGGCATGTTGCTGCTAAGGTAATTCTTGTTTGAAAAGGCTTGCTTTGAAAAGGCTATGTTCCTGAATTACAAGCCAGATTCCTGATGCCTTAAACATCGATTGGAAGACTTTAAATCAGTTTTCTGTGGTAGGAAATAGACTAGGTGAGAAACCATTTTTTGTACACAAAAGAGCAAATAACATCAAAGAGATGGAAAAAACAAAAAAGCAAGGAAACACTCCTGAGTAAAAAGGCAGGAACTTTTAAATATGGCTGCTGCCACCAATGTAAATTCTTAGCTGAATATGGAACCACTCATAAGCATGTGTGAGGGTGAAAAATAAGAGGCACAAAATTTTATAACTGTGACAGTAAAGGGGTGAGCTACCTGAGTAAGTACAAAACTTGTACATCCTTTTATGTCAGAAAAACTAAAAGACGTTTAAAAAAAAATAAGATATGAACATTTTTTATGATATAACCAAGAACACTAATGCTTTTTATACAGACAGTAGAATGCAACACAGAGGGGTATTTGTTTTGCTTCTTATAAGCTGTCCCAATTCACTGTAGAGGTGGGCTTTGGGAGCTTAGAATCAAGGTCAGAGACCTTGTCTAGCAAGTAGATTTAGATACAGGAACCCCACCCCTCCCAAGGCTAAGTGACTGCATTTCCATAGCAGAGTCTGAAAAATGAGAGTTGCAAAGTTATAATATACTTTAGTAAAAGACTGATCTTTTTAAACTATAACTATATGCCACTGAGATATTTCTAAAAAGTTTTTATTACTGTTATTTTTACTTTGAATGTTTATCTTCAACAATATCTCTGTGGTTCAAGGATGTCATCCACCCTTGAAAGAGGTCTGCACAGTCATGTGGTTTTTACTACTTATATTTCACTATTTAGTATTTTAAATGATGTTTAACCTGGTACCTTTAAATTTCAATGTTTACGAGTGTTTCATTTTATAAATATATCTACGTTTGCAAGTTGTACTCAACTCTGAAGAAGTCCTTTACCTGAATGAATTGAATTGAAATTTGTTGCTACTGAGTCATACTTGTGGTCCCAGCATAGTATGCGTGTGTATATATAGCTATACGGATTCTCTTCACAAGCTTAAAGTTTCAAAACTTCAAATTGCAAATGGTCAGGACATTAAGATCGAAGTTTTGAAACTTGAATCATTTAAATGGAGATCGCCATACAGAGTGGAACGGGAAATTTCCCATTTTTCTCACTGTATTTTGATCTCAGAGTTGGTATAATTATTTAGCAGGGGGTGTAGGGGGGGCCCCTGCAAAAACATATAAAAAAAAATATTTTTTTATTACAATTTTGAAGTTTCAAAACTTCGATCTTATGGTCTCGGCCATTTGCCGTTCAAAGTTTTGAAACTTCAAGCTTGTGAAGTAGATCCATGTCTACAAAAAAAAAAAAAATATATATATATATATATATATATATATATATATATATATATATATTAGTAATAAAAGGAACATGGCAACACTCCACAGGGTAAATGCTGCACTGTAAAAAGTCACAAGTATACCAGCGATATAGAAGAAAACAGCGACAGCAACCATGCAACTCTTTTCAGCATAAGAAACATGAAAATAGGCTTAAATCAACAAAACGACTTCAATACTTTCACGGATAAAAAAGTTTTAATGGTGCACTCAGCTGATAAGCGCTTTCACTTAATTGCTATTACCAACTGAGTGCACCATTAAAACTTTTTTATTATTTAAGCCGATTTTCACGTTTCTTATGCTGAAAAGAGTTGCATGGTTGCTGTCGATATATATATACACACACACACACACACACACACACACACACACACACACACACACACACACACACACACACACACACACACACACACACACACACACATATACATATTTATATGCAAACAGAAATACGATATGTATGTATGTATTCATGTGTGTGTGTGTGTGTGTGTGTGTGTGTGTGTGTGTATGTATCTATATATAGCTACACACACACACACACACACACACACACACACATATATATATATGGTTCTACCTCACTTCACCGACACGCCGGAACATCGACAGGGAAATCGCGAGCCCCAGAAGATCGACAGCGCAGAAGACCGACGCGACGGGACCAAGAAGATCGACAAGCAGAAGACCGACCCGACGGATGAAAGCACCGACGCCGAGGATGCCGAAATGGGAAAAGGCTGTGTAAGTATGCGGTAGTGACGGACGTTAGGGTGCGAGTAAGGTAAGTGGGGATAGGGGTGGGTTAAGTGAGTTAGGGTTAGGGAGCGGGTCAGGTAAGTGTGCGGTAGTGATTGTGTTTGGGTTAAGGGCGGGATAAGTGAGTTAGGGTTAGGGAGCGGGTCAGGTAAGTGTGCGGTAGTGATTGTGTTTGGGTTAGGGCGGATAAGTGAGTTAGGGTTAGGGAGCGGTCAGGTAAGTGCGGTAGTGACGGACCTTAGGGTTAGGGTTTGGGTCAGGGTTGTAGGTAGTTGTGTATGTGTGGTTTAGTGTGGGTTTGTAGGGATTTTGGTGTGCTTGTGTTGTGTATGTGGTTTTTGGACGGGGAATGTGTTTAGGTTGTTGATTGTGGTGTGTGAAGTGTATGAGGTTTCGTGTTTGTGTACCGTCGGTTATTTCGTTGTCGGGCATGTGGGATTTCGTGTTTTTGTACTGTCGGTTATGTGGTGTCGGTGATTGCGTTGTCGGTGTTGTGGTGTTTCGTTTATGTGAGGTAGAACCATATATATATATATATATATATATATATATATATATATCGTAGAAACCTCCCTTCGTAGTAGAAAGATAAAATGAAACCACCAGAGAGCACAAAGAACACAAATTAAATATAAACTGAAACTGAGCATGAAATTGCGGAGCTGTGAAGAAAGGAGCAAACAGTAGCAGATGATGTGTGAGGGAATAGAACAAGTCTGTGCAAAAAGGCCATCAAACTATCTAAGGGGTCTCCCTTTTAAAAGAGGTTTGATGGAAATAACCTCATTTATACACACATCTCTCGATTTTGTGCTGCCACTTCATAGTTTTAGCTTCATGCACCCCCATTTGTCCTTTGACGTTTGCCAGGTTGTTGTTCACATGCATCTTGATCCAGTATATTTTATACAGGAGTTCCATTTATTGTTCAGATTTATCAATATTTGTTGTACGTTAGATATTATGGTTAATATACATATACTCATGTGTGTCCATACCTACGTATATATTTACATTCATATTTATGTATTTGTGTGTACATATCTGTACACACTCACCTATTCATATTTTAGTCTCCTTTTTTAGTCTTGTTTTTCTATGACAGTTTTTATCAGGATAGTTTTTATCCCTATTATGCATGACGTTATGGTTAGATTCATCCATTGTAGCGTTGCTAGTTAGATATGGTCATATGTATTTTTTGCATACAAGAGGCTATGACAATCATCGCATTTATGTGAAGCATCAGCTGTATCTGTTTTTCAGGTCTTAGTTAGTAGCGCCATGGATTAATTTTAATAATGGTATAATATATCACTGTTTTTTATTATTGTTTATATTGTTTTTCATTGCTCTATAGTCTAGATTTTGTATCTAGTTATTTTAGATAGAATGTTAGCACTTTAAATTTAACATCCTCGCTCATTGGATGCGAGGAATGGATTGTTATTTTAAAATTGGCGCTTTAACAGTGCAATACCGTTTGTCTGATGAAGCGGCTTCTTAGTGGCCGTGAAAGCGCTTACTAATAAATTGGTCTTTCTAATACATCGTGGCAGTGTCGTTCATATATTGGATTACTAGCTGGATTTACTGGATTTTATCTGACTTATTTTTTGAATTGGAGTGTGCGACTTTAATTTCTCTTGGGCGGATTTGCAACGGATAGTGACTTTGTTGCCAGCGAAGTTTGCTAACAGCAAACCAGGATTTTCAAGGTTCGTAGCTGAACGGTTTACAGCTGGACTGATTTTATATGTGATTCACACAATTGAACTGCTTAGTTTCTGAGACCTCGTTGTCAGAGACAATTTGTGTTCTTTGTGCTCTCTGGGTGGTTTCATTTTATATATATATATATATATATATATATATATATATATATATATGTACACACACACACACACACACACACACACACACACACACACACACACATGCACATATTTATATGCAAACAGAAATACAATATGTGTGCATTTATATATGTGTGTGCGTGTGTGTGTGTGTGTGTGCATATATATATATATATATATATATATATATATATATATAAATATATAAATATATATATATATATATATATACATATATATATATATATATATATATATATATATATATATATATATATATATATATATATATATATATATGTATAGATATATATATAGATATATATGGATCTAGGACTTTTGCATGAAAGTGCAAAAGCTTGAATCCATTATCACCGAACACACTTTAACGAAAGCGCTTTTCACCAAAAAGCGCTCTCGTCAAAGTGCGTTAAAAAAAATCTACATTTATGCAGGGGGGCAAGCCCCCCTGCACCCCCCCACTCCACCCCTAGTTAAATATTTTCACTCAGAGATCGCACTACAGTGGAGAAAAAGGAATTCTCCCTTACCTGCAGAATAGTACGATATCCAGAACAGGCATACTTATGCAAAAGTGCTTTTTCGGTGAAAAGCACTTTCGTGTAAATATGCCCCACCGATAATCATTCGGTGGAAAGTGCATTCTTGGATCTGTACGGATCCCATATATATATATATATATATATATATATATATATATATATATATATATATATATATATATATGTGTGTGTGTATATTCATTCATTCATTTATTTATTTAACATTCGTTGACTGGGAAAGTCTGACTCGCTCAAGAACCCATTTTCAGTGGAGGCCCAGGGAGAAAAGCTGCGCAAAGTGACAAAAATTCAACAAGATTCACATGTTAAAAAATGAATCATAAAAATATAAAATACAGTGAAAATTACAGAGAAACTTCTGCAGAGTACAAAATTTGACAGTATATAGGTATAGAGCATTTCATTTATGTGTTAGTGTATAGCTTGCAGTGAAAAAATGTAGCACTGTTGACTTTAGACAGTTGCTGTTAATTTCTAATAGAGATTGCCATCCAGGAGTACACTAGTTTAATTCAGTTTGTTATCTATAATTACAGTTCCTCTGGTGGGCTGATTGTACATATTATAATTTATTTTTTTTATTTATTTGACATTTGTTAACCAGGATAGTCCGACTGGATACATATCCATTTTCAGCAGAGGCCTGGGGAGAAAAGCTCCACATTGCAAATAATTGACACTTAAGGATGTGGTTGCATATAAATCTAAACCTTTAGCAAATCACTAACAATTTATGGTCAAGGTTCCATCTAAATGAAGCAAACATTGTGGGTTTATGGTATACATATACAGAGATAACATTATACATCTCTGAAGTGTGTAAAAGAAAGAAACGTATTTCAAGGTTGAATGCAAGGATGATAGTTAAGATAAAAGGTGGTTAGCTAAGAAGGAAAGTTATTGTGAATAGAATGTAGAGGGGAAGAAGAGCGCAGGCTCCGAATGGGCAGGAAACAAGTTATCCTCCTGGTAATAGAATTCTAACGTTTGTAGAGAAAGGAATGTTGTCTGGGTGGGGAATGGTTATTAATGGGTATTTCACCTCTGTGAGCTATGTTTATCTTACCTTTGTCTTATTATTTTTTGGGTTAGTCTAGGTGTAGACATGGTCATAGCTATGTTTTTCTTACCTTTTTGTTATTTTTTGGGTTAGTCTGGGTTTAGACATGGACATAGCCAATCCCTGTTTAGATGCACCTTTAGGGATATTTTGAATTGGGGTAAGGAGGATGTAGTGGTTAGTTCAGCAGGAAGTAGGTTCCATTTTTTACCAGCAGAGTTGGAGAATAATGATTCTCCGGCTGAGTTGTTGGCTTTGGTCATTTGTACTAGCATTCTGTTGGATGAGCGGAGGGATGCTAGGTTGCTGTAGGGGGTGATAATAGTCAGAATGGGAGTACTGTGGTAGATTGGTAGAGGATTGTATGAATAACTATGAGTTGGTTATACTGGAGCTGATTGGGTAGTTCTAGCCAGCCTAATTTGTGAAGATTTTGACAGTGGTTGGTTCTATAGGCTGAGCCTGTGGCAAATCTATCTATATTGTTATAGCAGCTAGTGATTTTATTAAGGTTTGATTTAGTTAGATTTGTAAGGAAGGGTGAGGCGTAGAGAAGGATTGACAGCAGATGTGTCCGAGCTATGGCAGTTCTAGCAGATGGGGTTAAGATTTGTTTAATCCTATACAAGGAGCCTATTTTTTGTTAACTGTTTTTATGGTTTTGTCTATATGGGCATCATACTTCAGATTATTATCAATGATTATTCCAAGACATTTAGTGCAAGGTTCCGGGGAGATTATGGTTCCATTGTTAGATGAGATTGTAATTATTGGTTATGTTAACTTACGGGTAGGGGTGAAAAGAAGAAGTTTGGTTTTGTTTGGGTTAAGCAGGAGACAATGATTATTCAGCCAGTTCTCTACTTTATTGAAGGTGATTTGGGATAGGGATTGTAGTTCTGTGGGAGTGGAGGCAGAGCAGATAAGCGTGGAGTCATCTGCATACTGTATACAAGTTGCATCTGGGAAAACTCTGGGTAGGTCATTAATGAAAATAGAGAAAAGGAGGGGGGCCAATATAGAACCTTGGGGTACTCCAAGGTTGACAGGCAGAAGGGGGGATTGATTGTCTTTCTATAGAACAGCTTGTTGTCTGCCATGCAAGTAAGAGTGGAACCAGTTGATTACTGGGCTAAGGAAAGTGATTTTAGAGAGTCTAGGAGTAGGTGGTGATTCACCATTTCGAATGCTTTTGATAGATAGAGAAAGAGGGCAGAGGAGAGCTTATTCTGATTACGGTTGTGATTTATTGTGTGAGAAAAAGAGAGAAGGGCAGTAGTTGTACTATGTGCGGGTCTAAATCTGTGCCGGGTTGGTGCTAGGAGAGTATTCTGAGTAAGGTGAGTTAGAATTTGCTTATGTATGCATTTCTCCATTATTTTGGCTAAGGGAGATAGTATGGCTATAGGTCTGTAGTTAGAGAGTTCTGTGGAGTTCCCCTTTTATGAAGTGGAATAATGTGAGAGATTTTCCAGATGGAGGGGATGTAGGATTCGTGGATAGTACGATTGATTAGGATGGAGATAGGGTATGCTATTTCATTAGCGGCCTTTTGCAGAAACTCTGCAGGAAGTAGGTCTGCTGCCAGGGTGGTGGGTTTTAGTTTCTTAAGCAGGGATTTAATATAGTCAGTGGGGATAGGATCAAATTTGAAGGGAGGGATATTTACCTGAGTGGGTGTGATTGTAGTAGAAGAGGTGGGAGATAGATTATTAGCTAGAGACTGGACTGTTTCTGTGAAGAAAGTATTAAAGGTCTTTGCAACACACTTAGGAGGTAGCTGTAGGGTAGCTGAGGGGTGGGGGTTGCAGATTTGCCTGGGTGGAGCAGTTTATTCAGACATGACCAGAATTTTTGGGGCTGATTTTGGTGTTTTTGCTGTAAATTGAAATAGTAGTTTTGTTTGTCTAACACAATAGACCTTTTTGCCTTATTTCTTATTTTTCTGTATCTAATGTGGGCTTGTGGGGAATTGGTGGCTCTCCAGGAGGTCCATGCTGTGTTTCTAGCAATACGTTTTTGTCTAGTACAATTGGTTAGCCATGGAACAATTATGTTTTTGGTTCTGATTGTTCATGTGGGAGCATACCTGTCTAAGATGTTAAGGAATCTAGCACAGAAGTCTGGGACTGCTTCGTCAAGGGGAAGTACTTTAAGACTGGCCCATTTGCATGAGTTAAGTTCAGCTTGGAAACAAGTTAGGTTAAAGCTCTTTGTATACCTAAGGGTTTTAAAGGTAGTTTGTTAAAACATGTCATCCTTTTTTCTGATTATATAGGTTAGGAGGTGGTCGCTCATGTCCTCAGGTAGGGTGCCTGATTTGTGTAACTGAGGGTTGTTATTTATTAAGATCCAATCTAGGATACTTTTCTTATTGTTGGGCATATTGATTCTAGTGGGGGAAGTAATAATCTGGGAGAAACCATGTAAGTTGATATGGATGGTGGGGAAGTTTGATGAACATGTTAGCCAGTCGATATTGAAGTCCCCGAGAATAATTGTTTCTTGGGGGTGGTTAGTGGATAGCCATTGGGGGGTACATTCTAAGGTGTCTATGTTGTTGCCTGGGGGAATATAGCTGCATACTATGTTTATAGATTTGTGTTTGTTAAGTTATACTTTTGAGATGATTATTTCTGGTAGTTGTTAGGTCTTGTGGGGTGCTAATTGTGGATACCTCAAGAGTGGATTTATATAGGATGGCTACTCCAACTCCTTTTCTACCTTTCCGGTCAAGTCTTATTATATTGTAGTTGGGGGGTATAATTTCATTATCAGGGATAGTGGGTTTGAGCCAGGTTTCTGTTAGGCAGAGTAGATCAGGGGAGTGCATGTCCAGGAGGGCATGCAGATAGTGGATTTTCTTATTTATACTTCTGATATTTAGGTGACAGACTAGAAATGAGTTAGGGGCATCATATGAACTTCTTAGGTTAGAAGGAGCACTATTTGTGGGGTTAGTAGTAGCAGGTGAGTTTGGGCCTGGGTTAGAGTGGATGTCACCATCGGCTATTAGGGTAGGTAATATACTCCTTAAGAGTTTGGTGATCTTTAGTAAGAGTTGGTAATAGTTTTTAGTCCTAGGGTTTAAATATGTAGGCCGTATGGGATGGAGAGCTTTTGGAGTAGTGGAATTGGACATGAGGTGGGGTAGTATTGGCGTGGGGGGGTGTGGTTGAATGTTAGTGGTGGTAAGTGAAGTAGGATATTGAGTGTTAGATAGTTGAATTCATAGGCAGTGAGAAGATAAAGTATGAAAAGTGGGGGTATGAGGTAGTAATGTGGTCTAGGTTGTGGAGATAAGATGGGAGTTAGTAGAGACATTGTGGAGTAAGGTAGTAACTGGGATAGAGAGTATGAGTGGGGTAATAGAAGTGAGTGAATTATGATGGGTTGGGAGTGGGAGTTGGGTGTACAGAAAGGAAGAATTGTAGTTTAAGGAATGTGATGTGTGGGAGTGGCAGAGTAATTAGGGGGTGTAGTTAGGGTAGTATAAATGTAGGAGTATTGTGGGCGGGTGGAAATTGGGGGCAGGGTAGGGGAGCGGAGTGAGCCTGCAGGGCGAACAGAGTGAATAGAACAGTGAAGGACTAAATTCTGAGAAAACAATCAGTGGAGTGCTGACTGTTAAGGTAAGTTTAAGGGGAGATAGTAGATTGTGCAGTTGAGAAGTGTATAGTAAAAAAGAGGGGTATAGTGGGTCTACCAGATAGATAAATATATTAGGAAGTCAATGCCTGAGATTTATAAATTAAGATAAATTAAGATTGGAAGATAGTTATTCAAGGAGATTAGACCTGGGAAGAGGGTGCCACCTAGTTGGCAAAGGATATCCTGTAACCAAGGCTACTCGCAGGGCTAGCAGATCCAGTGGGAAAGGGAGGGTAACACAGGAGTTATATGAAGAGACTATCAGAGGAGAAGGTATGGAAGTTGGGAGGAGAGAAGGTTTTGGCTGCTGGCTGTCCTGGCTAGGGAGTGTACAATAGACACCTGGGGTTATATAACAAGTGTATTATTTACAAACAGTGGTTTAAAACATACTTTTGTGTATCCTTGAGGGAATGATGCCCAGAGAAAGGTTTGGCTATTTTCCTTAGCTTGGGGAAGAGGCAGCAATCTTAGACAGGGCAATAAAGCCAAAACCTAGTACAGGTGAGGCAGGTTGGATAGCTGGGTACATAAAGGGAGAGAGAAAAGTAATGATGAGGTAAGCAGTAGGCCGGACACACTGTCTAAGCAACTTAACAACTAAAGACAGTGCACATGTGATCACTTAACCAGGTATACGTTACTTAGTATTCCAGAATATTCCATGAGGTTAACATGCATATGTGATCACTTAACCAGGTATACGTTACTTAGTATTCCAGAATATTCCACGAGGTTAACATGCATATGTGATCACTTAACCAGGTATACATTACTTAGTATTCCAGAATATTCCATGAGGTTAACATGCATATGTGATCACTTAACCAGGTATACATTAGTTAGTTAGTATTCCAGAATATTCTATGAGGTTAACACAATAAGGTGCAAGGTAAATGCAGTTTTCCAGTGATATATACATAGTAGGGATCAAAGTATCAGTTTAACAACAACTATACAGTTCTTAGAAAAAGCAGTACAAGGAACACACTAAACATCAATATACATCGTGGTGCAGATAACAATTGCCCAGCATGAAGAAAGAGGTAGGAGATTCATGTGTAACTGTTGGCTAAAATACTGCATGTGTTCTCTTGTTAAAAAGAACCGAAATTTACCTAAATATAACATGTATGGGGCCACCCTACCATGAACGCTAATGTAATTCAGCATTTTAGCGCAAAAGAGTACTAATACAGCTTCAATGTCCCGTTGTATATCAGGTAAACCAAAAATATATATAAACCACACATATGCAGTCTACACTATGGAGCGCCAATCTAACCCAGTGTTTTCTGTTTTAAAAAAAGTACCACTTCCTCTTTGATTTTTTTCAGTTAAGTTCCAAAGCATATGCAGTTTGCTTCGCAGAGAATGCTACTTCTACATGCTATATTCCTTGTAGTGTTAAAACAGCGTCAGTGATGGTGAGGTGTAGATTAAATCTAATTCTTTCATTTATTTCCTACTAAGGATCCAATCTATGTGCAGTCCTCATTACAAAAAAGCCACTACCTTATCGTGGCATTTCAGGCTTTAAGCTACAGCCCCTTCATTGGTTAGTAGTTTGCTGTAACAGCCCTCGCATGTACTGTAGTAAATGCTTAAACGCTACCCTAACTTCTCGTTCCTGTGTCGACATAAAACAACCTCTTACTGTTCATTTAAAATAATAATCTGGCACAATTACTCTACTGCCAGTGTAACAGTACACAGCTTTGGTAATGCCTGTTAGAAAAGGACCATTACTCCCTACATTACGAACGGAACATACTGTAGATTCATTCAGTAGCGTGTATCAGCACCATGTGCTACAAGCATACAAACATAGTTGCTGACAGAGACAGAGCAGCTAGTACACCATTACAAATGTAAATTTATAGCATTTAGCTATGCTGAAACAGTTTCTATCACTATAGTAAGCAGCATATGTCTCATTAAACAAATAATTTAGCAATATGAATCACTTACACAAGGTGTGGACACCGGAGGCAGGAGAGCACAGCAGCCGGGAGGTAAGCTAAGATTTAAAGATGGTGCCACTTGGGGTTAGGTATATTTATGGGTTAGGTGAGGAAATAGGTAGAAGGGGGAGGAGTATGGTAGGTTAGTGCAAGTACAGATCGGACGTGATCAGCACTCTGCACCAGTAGGGTAGGCTGGGAACAGATAAAACAGACCGGATGTGATCAGCACTCTGCACCAGTAGGGTAGGCTGGGAACAGATAAAACAGACCGGATGTGATCAGTACTCTGCACCAGTAGGGTAGGCTGGGAACAGATAAAACAGACCGGATGTGATCAGTACTCTGCACCAGTAGGGTAGGCTGGGAACAGATAAAACAGACCGGATGTGATCAGCACTCTGCACCAGTAGGGTAGGCTGGAAACAGATAAAACAGACCGGATGTGATCAGTACTCTGCACCAGTAGGGTAGGCTGGGAACAGATAAAACAGACCGGATGTGATCAGCACTCTGCACCAGTAGGGTAGGCTGGGAACAGATAAAACAGACCGGATGTGATCAGTACTCTGCACCAGTAGGGTAGGCTGGGAACAGATAAAACAGACCGGATGTGATCAGTACTCTGCACCAGTAGGGTAGGCTGGGAACAGATAAAACAGACCGGATGTGATCAGCACTCTGCACCAGTAGGGTAGGCTGGGAACAGATAAAACAGACCGGACGTGATCAGTACTCTGCACCAGTAGGGTAGGCTGGGAACAGATAAAACAGACCGGATGTGATCAGTACTCTGCACCAGTAGGGTAGGCTGGGAACAGATAAAACAGACCGGATGTGATCAGTACTCTGCACCAGTAGGGTAGGCTGGGAACAGATAAAACAGACCGGATGTGATCAGTACTCTGCACCAGTAGGGTAGGCTGGGAACAGATAAAACAGACCGGATGTGATCAGCACTCTGCACCAGTAGGGTAGGCTGGGAACAGATAAAACCTATTGTGCTTCACTAAGCTAATTTAGTTAGGCTTGAGAAAGGAGGGTGGAGCAAGGAACAAGGGAAAGAGCAGAAGCTTAGGTAGGCAGGACTATGATCGGGATTGTGTTAGCAGGGAGGTAACTGAATGATGCAAGGTAGGTTAAGAAAGGTGAGTAAGAGCCAGTGAAGGACTAAATTCTGAGAAAACAATCAGTGGAGTGCTGACTGTTAAGGTAAGTTTAAGGGGCGATAGGTTGTGCAGTTGAGAAGTGTATAGTAAAAAAGAGGGGTATAGTGGGTCTACCAGACAGATAAATATATTAGGAAGTGAATGCCTGAGATTTATAAATTAAGATTGGAAGATAGTTATTCAAGGAGATTAGACCTGGGAAGAGGGTGCCACCTAGTGGGCAAAGGTTATCATGCAACCAAGGCTACTCGCAGGGCTAGCAGATCTAGTGGGAAAGGGAGGGTAACACAGGAGTTGTATGAAGAGGCTATCAGAGGGGAAGGTACGGAAGTTGGGAGGAGAGAATGTTTTGGCTGCTGGCTGTCCTGGCTAGGGAGTGTACAATAGACACCTGGGGGTATATAACAACTGTATTATTTACAAACAGTGTTTTAAAACATACTTTATTGTATCCTTGAGGGAATGATGCCCAGAGAAAGGTTTGGCTATTTTCCTTAGCTTGGAGAAGAGACAGCAATCTTAGACAGGGCAATAAAGCCAAAACCTAGTACAGGTGAGGCAGGTTGGATAGACAAGGTGTGGACACTGGAGGCAGGAGCGCACAGCAGCCAGGAGGTAAGCTAAGATTTAAAGATCTTAATAATAATAATGCAAGTTTGAGTAGTTAGAAAGGATGTCTACAGTGATCTTTTAGGTAGACTTGCAGGAGGGCTTTAGAGAAGGGGGAGACACACAGTGTAAATGTTATCTGAAGTTCATAAGTCAGACTAGGAGGAAGGTAGGAAGTGTAGAGAGATTAAGGAGTGGAAGGTAGGGTGGGGTAGCTTGGTAAATTACGTTTGTTAAGTTTTTTGGAACAGGGGCAGATGCTAGTATTTTGGTAGTGGTTTTAGTGTGAGTTTAAAATTCTTATGGTTGGTTATTGATCTGATGTATGGTGAAAGGGCCTAGTGGGTGTGTAGGTATGGAGGAGAGAGTTTAGAGCTGGGCAGTTATAGGGCTGATATATGACTTTGTGTGCCATATTGAGTTGTTGGTGATCTAGGAGGTGTGGAAGTTTGAGCCAACTGAGGGAACTGAGAATTGTGCAGTTGTGTGTGCTATGGGGTGCTTTAATAGCGAATCGAGAAATTTTATTATAGCAAGATTCTAGTTTGTTTTTGAGGGTAGTTGGAATGTTTGTCAGAATGGATGCAGCACAGAGGAGAGAGGGGAGACGGTAAGTAGTAGCCAGTGTGATGCTTGCGGTTACGTTCATAAAGGTTTTGTGGCAGTAAAGCATTCCAAGTTTACAGTGAGTTTTCTTTATTGTGTTTTGAATATGTATGTCAAAGGATAGCTTATTATCAATGGTTATGCCTAGTGGCGTGGGAAATGACTTCGAACTGAGTATTGTTTAGTGAAAAGATCTTAAAGTCAATTGTGATATTTTGGGGTGTGAAAAGGAGAAGTTTAGCTTTTATTTGGGTTCAGCAGGAGCTGTGAGTTATTTAGCCAGGCCTCAACGGAAGTGAAGGCAGTTTGGATTTGATGCCAGAAGTAACTTATGTTGTTGGAGAAGGTGATGACAGTAGAATCATTGGCATATTGTAGAAGGGAGCTTTGGTGGGATGCAGAGTGAAGGTTGTTAACTATCTACTTCATTTGCTATTATTTTAAGTTTAAATTAGAAATCTCGTAAAACAATATTATCAGTATGCAGGAATACCCCATGCCATTTCTCAGGGAGATGGAACTTAAATGCCATTTAAGCTAGGTAGAGTTAGACAGCTGGGGCCCATAACATTCTTATTCTTTATGAGGGAGATGTTTTCATGCTACACAGGGCAAAATTAAGGTGTGCACATACAGTCTGAACACTCCATCTCTGCTGTCATGTTTCTCAGTTTCTTGTTCTGTCTTATCTCCCTTTCTTAACCTTCTTATCTTCTCTATCCATTCCCCCTCACATCACCTGGCATTTCCCTTACAAAATGTAATTTCTATTCCAGTTTTTCCTGATCCATCTTTCTGCAGAGTAAAAATAAGGAAACAAACTTACTATGAATTTATTTAAAGACAGAAAAGAAATGATGATAAATATATTTAAAGACAGACACAGTTACAAAAACTCAAAACAGAGTTAAGGCTGAGATTTATGTATTTATTGCTTTTGTTTACTTGGAAAGTCCGATTGTGCACAGAACCCATTTTCTGAGAAGACTCGGGGAGAAAGGCTCCAGTATAAAAACAACAGTAATAGACTGACACTAACATTTGGAACTTAATAATATACAATAGTTTTACGTTTTCCAAAAGAAGAACAACTGCATTTCAGATATGATAAAATATATAGACAGCCATACTGGTGCTATTTTCAAGAGAAAGCAATGTTTTACAAGAGGTATAGCGATGAGAGAGCTAGAGTTGGGAAACAGAAGATAAAGGTAGTTAACGGAGTTTTAATAAACTGATCCAGCCCTCACACCAGGTTATTCATCAGAACATATCACCTGGCCATCCCATAATTTTGCAAAAAGCTAAAGGGCAAAAATGACACCTCGATATCCTTAACCCCATCAAAGAGTCTATCCTGAATTATGAGAAACAATAAACTGAGACAAATCTATCTGCAAAACAGAAGAAACATCTTTGCCAAATGTGCTGAAAGCAACAATTAACAAATAAGCAATTATTTCCATGTAATAAAAATGCTCTCCCTCACTCAAATATAAATATTCTTCAATTCTTATTAATAAAAATGGCACTTATTTGATACATTCAATGTAAAAGTGCCCCTTACAAGTTCTTCTAGTGAGAAAACCTTCTACAAATCAAAAAAATACCATGAAGCTGAGACACGTATATACTGCCTACAGGTAGTATGTAATTATATATTAGCCTGACTTATAGGGAACAGCCTGAGGCAGATGGAAGGCCTGTCTGGGTACACTCAAACAATGGCAGAGCACTTGGGATCCCCCAAGAAGATGCTTTCTTAGATCAACTATAATGGTGAAAACGTACCTGTTATATCTGAGATGATAATCCGCCTTGGTGGGTCTACAACTAAAATACATCCTAAGCCATACATGGACCACTATGAATAGAAGCTATAGGACAACTACAAGACAAAAAGGTCAAAAGGCAATGTCTTGAAGTACTGATGAACCAAAGGAGGTTTTTGTCTTCTGCAGTCATGACAGAGACAAAATCGTTTGAAGAAGGGATAACTCAGTACCAAGAGATCACAGCACAGATACCTGTGATGCAGACATTCGTAAATCAAGCAGTGGAGGCAGGCACACCTCATCCTTGGCAGCCTTCGACAGCAGTGCTTCCTAAAGGCAGTAAGCCAGCTGATGGAAATGATAATGCAGCTGACAATACAAATGGAAGGGGTTTGCTTGGCAATTATCAACCCTTTCCTCTCCATAACCAAGGAGATGAATGGGTGTTGGGGCAGCCTAAACTGATGAACCCGTCCTCTATTAAAATTCAAGCTGGTGGCACACATCCTAACCATAAAACAGTGTCTGCTGTGGCTTCTGACCTGGTTAAATAAACAAAAAGATGAATAGATTTGTTCAGGGAAGTTCTGAAGACATTTTCAAGAAGGAACATTTGTTTTTATGAAGGGAGACCTGATCCTTGTTAAAAACCTATGTACCCCACCCATGAGGGGCTTGCAGAATAAAAAAAAGTACTTATATGATATGTACTTCAGTGTCATCAGATCAGCTGGTTCGATCATGGGGAAGAGCAAGCCTATCAACCATTATGCTGAAAGGCATGCATATTAACAGTTACTTAGTGGTAGCTACAGGTGTCACTACTCTGTTAAAGACCTGTTTGACCAGCCATTACTGAGCCACAAGGTCATGATGAGCAGAAATAGCAGAATAACTGAGGCCCAACTCATACAGGTGCTTCAAATAGGTCTGGATGAGTAATCAACTGACCGAGTGACTGACTGGAGCCATATTACACTGGGTTCTCTTGAAATGGAGAAGCTTTACTGGACATAGTAGTCCTGCCAGGTAGAAGGCTTTCTGATGCAATCATTTCTGACATGGCATCTGGAAGGTTTGGTGAGATCCATGAGTCTTATGAGGTATACTGAGTATAAAACCACTAACATTGTTTGATTAGTTCATTTACTGTTTGCTTATTAATTTATGAGACTGACAACTCTGAAACACAAGCCGGGGCTTGAGGTAGAGCCAGCTGTTACCTCGACTATGTACTACTACCCTTGGCTCAAACTGAAAAAGTTAATTATATCTTGAGAGCTTCTTAAGTCTAAAACCACACCCTTCTCTTCTATCACCAGATGACATGAACTGGCTTTTTGCTACCTCAACTTTGCTAATGAGTTATGGAATCAGCTGGAATGGTGGAAAAGTATACAAGGATCTCTTTTTCAATGGAATTGAAAAAACATGCAGCATGAACACCCCATTTCCCTACTGTGGCAAGTAAAAAGGTGACACCACATATTTCTGCCTGATGAATGTTTCAGAATCCGCAATACCAATGAGGAGTGGAGGAAGGTCTTACTATGTCCCCCAGTAAATTCAGTTCCCCTCAGAATGTCCTCCAGTGAATTCAGTTCCCCTCAGATGTGGAACATTCAATTACCCTAGGTTGTGAGATATTGACAGATTGAAGCCTGATGCCCTTCTCTAAAGTATGAGACCACAATAAAAACATTGCATTGAAGCCATGAGAAACCAAGGTAGACAACAGATAATGTACTTTCAAATACACTATAGTGTTTTTATTGTGGTTCCTGGTTTCTGCAATGATGTCCATTTTTGTTGGTTTGTAAAGCATAAGACCCATAACAGCAAATCCCACAAATGTGAAAATAATATGCAAGTCTCTGTTAAATACTGCAAATCCCAAAATGCACTGTAATGTTATAAACTCATTCACTCCTGCCAGCCATCAGCTAACGATGTGTCATATTCTTCTCCAGTTACAGCCTGGACAGCAATTGTCTCAAGCTGTAAGGAAGAGTTAATTAATTGTGATAAAAAAAATCTTTTTTAAATGCACAAGTAAAACAACCTTTTGTCTTATTGTTCATTTTAAAGCATTTTCTGACATTTAATTTGCTTAACAATGGCACAGAATGCCACAAATTAAGTACTGCCATTAAGCTACATTTTGACAACAGCACTGTCTGTGGTAGCTCCAGACCATACCCAGACAAGGTAATGCATATAATGTTTCTGAATTACACTATTTTGCCAGGAAATAGCGATTACCCAATGAATTCAATACTGTGCTGTGATACTGAATTCAGTATATTGCACAACATACAGCCCAGGATGATAGCATTTTTGTATTCCTTTGTATTAGTTTTCTGGAGTAGAGCACTGATCTCCATGGCCCTTTTTCAGACTCCACCTGAGTGATGTCTGGTTAAGTGGCTTTCTCAGAGTCACATAGTTAGGTAATGGAGGCCGACGGAGTCAAACTTTGCACCATAACAAGCATTGTGCTACAGTAAAACTTACCACACACTGGGGGCTTCAGCTACAGAGACTGCAGACAACTGCTGGAGCAAAGACATCAGGCACAGTACATTTAGTGGCATTTTCTCTTTTATATCTTATGTCCATGGTTGGCCTTGCACTTAAGAGAACTAGGTGGCCGCCTAGGGCACTGTTCTTATTGTTGTGTGTAGCTGCTCTTTTCTGTTGTCATTTCTTTACTTTAAGATAAATAAATAACTAAATAAATGGCACAATGCCCCTATTCCAATGTATAACAGCTGCGGCTCCCTTGAGAGGAAGTGTTTTGGACTTTCCCATTAGATTTGCTGGTCTCATAGCACGTTTTGCCCACAATCTACCTAGGCAATGAGTCATGTATATAATGTGCGGGACAGCAATGAGTCATGTATATAATGTGCGGGACAGCAATGAGTCATGTATATAATGTGTGGGACAGCAATGAGTCATGTATATAATGTGTGGGACAGCAATGAGTCATGTATATAATGTGCGGGACAGCAATGAGTCATGTATATAATGTGAGGGACAGCAATGAGTCATGTATATAATGTGCGGGACAGCAATGAGTCATGTATATAATGTGCGGGACAGCAATGAGTCATGTATATAATGTCTTGGGACAGCAATGAGTCATGTATATAATGTCTTGGGACAGCAATGAGTCATGTATATAATGTCTTGGGACAGCAATGAGTCATGTATATAATGTCTTGGGACAGCAATGAGTCATGTATATAATGTCTTGGGACAGCAATGAGTCATGTATATAATGTGCGGGACAGCAATGAGTCATGTATATAATGTGTGGGACAGCAATGAGTCATGTATATAATGTGCGGGACAGCAATGAGTCATGTATATAATGTGCGGGACAGCAATGAGTCATGTATATAATGTGCGGGACAGCAATGAGTCATGTATATAATGTGTGGGACAGCAATGAGTCATGTATATAATGTGAGGGACAGCAATGAGTCATGTATATAATGTGCGGGACAGCAATGAGTCATGTATATAATGTGCGGGACAGCAATGAGTCATGTATATAATGTCTTGGGACAGCAATGAGTCATGTATATAATGTCTTGGGACAGCAATGAGTCATGTATATAATGTCTTGGGACAGCAATGAGTCATGTATATAATGTGCGGGACAGCAATGAGTCATGTATATAATGTGCGGGACAGCAATGAGTCATGTATATAATGTGCGGGACAGCAATGAGTCATGTATATAATGTGCGGGACAGCAATGAGTCATGTATATAATGTGTGGGGCAGAAATGCATCATGTATATAATGTGTGGGCAGAGACCCCAGATTTAAACTGTAGGAAATATGTGCAGTGAAAAGAAAAAGCTGTTGTCGCTGATAGCATTAGATACATTGTTTTTAATTCACTTGTTTTTAGTTTTGCTTTGCTTTTTTTCCACTGTTACTGGCAAACAACCAGACATTTTGCACAGTCATGTTTTTCAGCTGTCCTGATTTGACAGGTTTTCCTGCTTTCATCATGTGCTTGTGCTATTCCTTGTAAAGTGTTTTGATTTTTCTGATAAAGTGCAATCAAAAAT
This sequence comes from Protopterus annectens, assembly GCF_019279795.1. Classification (NCBI taxonomy): domain Eukaryota; kingdom Metazoa; phylum Chordata; order Ceratodontiformes; family Protopteridae; genus Protopterus; species Protopterus annectens. The sequence continues at coordinate 1,301,673,761 of NC_056747.1, forward strand.
GCCAAACCAAAAGACGACCTTAAGCAACTTTATCATCAACAAAGGGTACAGAGCTTCCTGATGAGCACCAGTATCGGGTACTGAACCTCCCCTTGAGAACCTGTATTGGGTACTGAACCTCCCCTTGAGAACCTGTACTGGGTACTGAGCCTCCCCTTGAGCACCAGTATTGGGCACTGAACCTCCCCTTGAGCACCAGTATTGGGTACTGAACCTCCCCTTGAGAACCTGTATTGGGTACTGAACCTCCCCTTGAAAACCTGTATTGGGCACTGAACCTCCCCTTGAGAACCTGTATTGGGTACTGAACCTCTCCTTGAGCACCAGTATTGGGTACTGAACCTCCCCTTGAGAACCTGTATTGGGTACTGAACCTCCCCTTGAGAACCTGTATTGTGTACTGAACCTCCCCTTGAGAACCTGTATTGGGTACTGAACCTCCCCTTGAGAACCTGTATTGGGTACTGAACCTCCCCTTGAGCACCAGTATTGGGTACTGAACCTCCCCTTGAGAACCTGTATTGGGTACTGAACCTCCCCTTGAGCACCAGTATTGGGTACTGAACCTCCCCTTGAGAACCTGTATTGGGTACTGAACCTCCCCTTGAGCACCAGTATTGGGCACTGAACCTCCCCTTGAGCACCAGTATTGGGTACTGAACCTCCCATTGAGCACCAGTATTGGGTACTGAACCTCCCCTTGAGAACCTGTATTGGGTACTGAACTGCCCCTTGAGCACCAGTATTGGGTACTGAACCTCCCCTTGAGAACCTGTATTGGGTACTGAACCTCTCCTTGAGAACCTGTATCTGGTACTGAACCACCCCTTGAGAACCTGTATTGAGTACTGAACCTCCCCTTGAGCACCAGTATTGGGTACTGAACCTCCCCTTGAGAACCTGTATTGGGTACTGAACCTCTCCTTGAGAACCTGTATCTGGTACTGAACCTCCCCTTGAGCACCAGTACTGGGTACTGAACCTCCCCTTGAGAACCTGTATTGGGTACTGAACCTCCCCTTGAGAACCTGTATTGGGTACTGAACCGCCCCTTGAGCACCAGTATTGGGTACTGAACCTCCCCTTGAGAACCTGTATTGGGTACTGAACCTCCCCTTGAGAACCTGTATTGGGTACTGAACCTCCCCTTGAGCACCAGTATTGGGTACTGAACCTCCCCTTGAGAACCTGTATTGGGTACTGAACCTCCCCTTGAGAACCTGTATTCGGTACCGAACCTCCCCTTGAGCACCAGTATTGGGTACTGAACCTCCCCTTGAGAACCTGTATCTGGTACTGAACCTCCCCTTGAGCACCAGTATTGGGTACTGAACCTCCCCTTGAGAACCTGTATTGGGTACTGAACCTCCCCTTGAGAACCTGTATTGGGTACTGAACCTCCCCTTGAGTACTAGTATTGGGTACTGAACCTCCCCTTGAGCACCAGTATTGGGTACTGAACCTCCCCTTGAGAACCAGTATTGGGTATTGAACCTCCCCTTGAGCACCAGTATTGGGTACTGAACCTCCCCTTGAGAACCAGTATTGGGTACTGAACCTCCCCTTGGGAACCTGTATTGGGTACTGAACCTCCCCTTGAGCACCAGTATTGGGTACTGAACCTCCCCTTGAGAACCAGTATTGGGTACTGAACCTCCCCTTGAGCACCAGTATTGGGTACTGAACCTCCCCTTGAGAACCTGTATTGGGTACTGAACCTCCCCTTGAGCACCAGTATTGGGTATTGAGCCTCTGCTATATAGCTACCTTGTCCCTGAATTGGAAGTGTTTTGTATGGATGTGCCACCATAGGCTTTTTTACCTCAGAGCAACTGACTCAATATATCCCTGAGGCAAAAACTCACTGCTGGTGTTTTCCAAGTGGTGACCCCCAACCACCTTCAGAGCATATTGCATGGATCGGTAGTTGGTTCCATAAATGTTGGACAGATTTGTGGGAACAGGCTGAAAAGATAGATGCGAGGGTCTTAATTCTTTATAGCTTTGTGCCCAATTTTTATGGGGCAAATATTCTACATACTATATTACTAGCTGCCAACAAGACCATTGCATGGCAGTGGAAAAGTGCACCCCACTTTCTATTGCAAAATTCTGATAAATAGTACAGTTGTGTAAAATCTTATCATAAGGGGAGATGTCCTTACCTTCACTGCTGCAGTATTAATTACAAATGGGATTCCCCTGTCATGTAAGCCTGAATGTACGTCCAGTCTACCAAAGACTACTTGCTGCTTATTTAAAAGGTACACTGAACGTCACCCAAATGCTCCTTGTGTAGCATAAGGCATAAAGGTGACGTTCAAGCCTACCATAAACAGAACTAATTGCCTCAGCAGGAACACCAATACAAGGAACCCAAGAGGTAATCTGTACATCCAGGAAGGCAAGAGACTAGGGGGATGGAAGAAGAGAGCAAATACTGCAACAGTGTAGGCATGCACATCGCGAATACTGCAGCAGTGAAGACATGCACATCGCGAATACTGCAACAGTGAAGGCATGCACATCACGAATACTGCAACAGTGAAGGCATGCACATTGCGAATACTGCAGCAGTGAAGGCGTGCACATCTCGAATACTGCAACAGTGAAGGCATTCACATCGCGAATACTGTAGCAGTGAAGGTATACACATCGTAAATACTGCAACAGTGAAGGCATGCATGTTGCGAATACTGCAACAGTGAAGGCATGCACATCACGAAAGCTGCAACAGTGAAGGCATGCACATCATGAATACTGCAACAGTGAAGGCATGCACATCATAAATACTGCAACAGTGAAAGCACGCACATTGAGAATACTGCAGCAGTGAAGGCATGCACATCGCGAATATTGTAGCAGTGAAGGCATGCACATCGCGAATACTGCAACAGTGAAGGCATGCACATCGCGAATACTACAGCAGTGAAGGCATGCACATTGTGAATATTGCAACAGTGAAGGCATGCACATCGCAAATACTGCAGCAGTGAAGGCATGCACATCGCGAATACTGTAGCAGTGAAGGCATGCACATCGTGAATACTGCAACAGTGAAGGCATGCACATCATGAGTACTGTAGCAGTGAAGGCATGCACATCGGGAATACTGCAGCAGTGAAGGCATGCACATTGCGAATACTGCAGCAGTGAAGGCATGCACATCGCCAATACTGTAGCAGTGAAGGCATGCACATCGCGAATACTGTAGCGGTGAAGGCATGCACATCATGAATACTGTAGCAGTGAAGGCATGCACATTGTGAATACTGCAACAGTGAAGGCATGTACATCGCGAATACTACAGCAGTGAAGGCATGCACATTGCGAATACTGCAACAGTGAAGGCATGCACATTGCGAATACTGCAACAGTGAAGGCATGCACATTGCAAATACTGTAGTAGTGAAGACATGCACATCGCGAATACTGCAACAGTGAAGGCATGCACATCTACCATTACGGTAAGGTTTTACACACCTGTACTATGTCCTTACATTCACTGCTGCAGTATTCTTTACCATATGTGAGAGTGCCAATGTTCAAAAGGAAACTGGGAAGGAGGAAGGAGCAGAAGATTCCCCTAAAAAAGCCATAAAGAATGGCACTAGCAAAACCAGCCCTAGCTCTAGAAATACCATCTAACTTGTAGTGCTTTGTAAAGGCATGCACAGAAGTCCAGGTAGCTGCTTCAATAATAGAATAGAATTAGTATCTAAGCCCTTGAAAAAAGCACCAGGAGAAGCCATAACTCTAGTAGAATGAGCTTTAACTGAAGAAGGAATGCTCTTGCCATGAGAAGTGTAACAAACTACCGTCCCATCAGTCTGACAAGCCTTATCTGCAAGGCCATGGAGCGTATTATCATGGAACTTATAAACAAAGACACTGGCAATCTTCAAACACTGGACCCCACCCAGTTTGGGTTTGTGAAAGGCTGATCTTGTCTCCTGAACCTGATTGACTTCTTTGAATCAGTCTCCAGAGCCATGGACAAGGGTAAGATGGTCCACACAGCCTATCTTGACCTTGCCAAGGCCTTTGACACCATCCCCCACTCTGGAATCATAGATAAACTTACTAAGTTGGGCATTAATCCCTATGTCACCCAATGGGTTGCTAAATGGCTTACTGATAGAACCCACACTGTAAAAGTAGCCGACTCCAAATCCAGCTCCAGGCAAGTGACAAGTGGAGTACCTCAGGGTTCAGTCCTGGGGCCGCTCTTGTTTGGCATCTACTTCTCTGAAGTACAGGTCAACACTAAGTGACTCTGGCTAACAAAGTTTGCAGATGACTGCAAACTGGGAGCCATTATTGAATCCCCAAATTATGTGGATACTCTACAAAAGGGCCTTACAGAAACAGATGCTTGGTGCCAGAGCCATGGGCTCAAGCTCAATGCCAAGAAATGTATTGTTATCCCTTTGGGAAAAACATGTATCCATGAATTACCATATAGGTGGCAGTACACTAAACACAGAAAGTGTGATAAGAGACTTAGGGACACAGGTGGACAGTGGTCTCACCTTCGATAACCACATCGCCACAACAGTTAGGAAATCCTTCTATGTGGCACACCTCATCACGAAGGGCTTTTCATCCAGAAAAAGGAGGTCATTGTCCCACTGTACTCATCCCTCATTAGACCCATTATAGAATACAACGTCCCATTTGGTATGTACCTCTCAAGACATCTGCAACAACTGGAAAGGCCTCAGAAATACCTCACTAAAAGAATCACAGGCCTAAAGCAGATGCCCCACGCTGACTGCCTTAAAAACTCCAGCTATACTCTGTCGCATATCGTCTACTCAGAGGCGATCTCTGCTTAACATACAAGGCCATGTCAAACCCAGAGCTGTTGGACATGCTACACTTAAAGAAATCCCAATCCCTCAGAGCTACACGCTCCAGGGATCTAAACCTTGTCATCACAATAAACAAAACATGCTGGAGGGATAGGTTCCTGACCCAGAGACTCCCCAGACTCTGGAATAGATTGCCCATACATGTCAAGCAGAGTGCCTCTTTGGACCTCTTCAAGAGGAACCTTGACGATTGGATGGGAGAAAGGAAATTCACCCCAGGGATCACGTCAGTCGCCCTGCTAGACAGGGGTCCAGGAAAGTAAATAATGTGGGAAGAAATAGCCAGGGAATTGTTATGGCTAGGCTTGTATAGGCCCTAGGGCTGATAGCCTAGTACCAATCTATGAACCTATGAACCTATGAACATATGAACATATGAAAAGAAAATAGCCTTAGAAATCCAAGAAGAAATTGTTTGTTTAGATACAATAAGTCCCACAGATCTAGGATGAAAAGAAACAAATAACTGATCAGATTTTCTAATAGCCTTAGTCTTATCCAAACAAAACCTGAGTTGCCTATGCACATCCAAAGTATGCAGCACCCTCTCACCCACATCTTGTGGAGAGGGAAAAACATAGGTTGATTAAGTAAAAGCTCATTAACCACCTTAAGCATAAAAGAAGGGTCAGTGTGCAAGGACACTCTGTCCTCATGAAAAACCAAAAAGGGAGGACAAGCTATAAGGACCTTAAAGTCAGACACTCATCCGGCAGTAGTAAGAGCTAGCAAAAGAACAGTCTTCCAGGAACAATGATGCAAGGAGTCTGAAGGAGCAAGCTCAAAAGGAGCCTGAGCCAGTTTCTCCAAAACAGAATTAAGGTCCCAGGGAGGAGGAACAGGCCTCCTTGGAGGTCTAACATTAAAGACGCCTTTAAGAAACTGGTTTACCTCAAATCTAGAAGCTAGAAAAGGAGAAGGAAGTAAACACGCAGACAGCTGATAAGTGGGCCTTATTAGAAGAATAGGCCACATGAGCACTGAGTAACTCACACAAACGAAAGAGAACCAAAGGAACATCCACGGTAAGTGGGTCCAGGTTGCAAGAGAGACATCAAATGGAAAACCTCTTTCATTTGGATAAGTAGAATTTCCTAGTAGTAAGTTTCCTGCCTCCTGCAAGACTTGCAGCAAGTCCTCTGAAAACAGGTGTCTATGAGGAATCAAAATCTTATCACCCACAGTGTTAATTGAAGTGTGGACAGGTGGGGATGGATGACAGATCCCTTGTCTTGTGTGATTAGATCCACCCTCTGAGGTAACTTACGATAATTGCCCTTGGCTAAACGAAGAAGTAGAGGGAACAAGTGCTATCACTGTCAAAAGGGAGTCACCAATGAGATTTTGGGAGCATCCTGTTGAATCTTGAACAGGGCTTTTAAAATGAGAGGAAGGGGAGGGAATGCATGCAGAAACATCCCTTCCAAGATAATGAGATGGTGGCCACCTTCCAGACCAGAAGATCTGGGACTCTGATGCAAAATAGAGGAAGATGTCTGTTCAGAGGGAAGGCAAAAAGATACACTTGTGGTGGATAATGTCCAGAAACACATCCCTGTGAAGCATGCATTAGTGGGACTGAGTTAAGGACCTACTCAGAATATCTGCCACAACATTTTGACTGGAAAGGATATAAACAGCCTGAAGAGTCACTTGATACTTGATAACAAGATCCCATACCAGAAGTCCCAACCGACAAAGAAGGTAGGATCTCGTTCCTCCCTGATGGTTGATATATCACATCACTGTGGCATTGTCTGTGAAGACCTTGAGAGACCCTGTAGAGAAAACAGGATGAAAGGCCTGAAGAGCCAGCAGGAGAGCTCTCATCTCTTTGACATTTATCTGCTCCTTCAGCTGACAAGGCGACCACACCCCCTGTACCTTCAGGAATCCAAATTTTGCCACCCATTTTGTGTCTGAAGCGTCTGTGAACAATTCCTGAGAGGGAAGAGGGGAGATGAAAAGGGACCTCTGGATTCAGAGACAACTTCTGAATCCACCAGTGAAGTTCCTGTCTGAGACAAGGAAGAAGAGGAACCACAAAATCTAGAGGATGTGCATGTTGAAGCCACACTGACTTCAGAAACCACTGAAACTTTCTCATGTGAAGTCTAGCCAGAGAGAGCATTGGAATGGTGGAAGCCATGAACCCCAGTGCTCTCAGAAACTCCCTGGTGGTAATGGAAGCCAGAGGAAGAAGGGTCTGAAAGAAAGAAATGAGAGTTAAGGCCTTTGGAGGGGGCAGGAATGCAGGCAGTGGCACTGTCTGAATCCTGCAACCCAGAAAAGCATGATCCTGGGAAGGAGTCAGAGATGATGTTTTGAAATTTATAGTGAACCCCAGACTCTGAAAAAGGGAAATAGCAAAATGAAGATTTTGCAAAAAGGTCTCTGGTGAGGATGCCTAAATCGGCAGGTCATCCAAGTAAGGAAATATCTGGATCCCTTGAAGCCTGTGAAAAGCAATCACAGGAGCAAGGGCATTTGGTGAACCCCCTTGGGGCAGTAGAAATGCCAAAGGGCAAAACAGAGAACTGAAAATGCCAGCAAGCAACAGAGAAATGCACAAACTTCCTGAAATGAGGATGGATCAGAATATAAAGATAAGCATCCTTGAGATCCAGAGACACCATATAGGCCTGAGGAAGCAGGGGAGGAAACAGAACATGAAGGGACATCAGAAAGGAAGGCACTTATAGAAAAGTGTTTAGACGAGACAGGTCTAGAATAGGTCTCCAAGTTTCCACTTTTCTGGGTACTAGAAACAGTCAGGAATAGAACTCTTTCCCCCTTTGGGACACAGGCACCTCTTGAATAGTAAAAAACAACAGCTGGATTCACCAAACACAATTTAATGCGAAATCTTTCTCTGTCTCTGACGTCTCAGCCTCAGCCTTCAAGGAGTACAAATGAAGTAAAAAACACAACACATATATACATCAGACTGACTTAATTAGAACAATTAAACAATTATACAATAATTAAAACTTAAACTAGCAGCATTTTCCAATTAAAATCCTCATTCAGTCCATTTGGAAACAAAGTCTTGAATTTTAAAATATAAACAGTCTCTTTATGCAACATTTGTTTGATATTCAAATGTTCATACTTATTATCATATAATTGTTCTAAAATTGTTGCCTGTAATAATATGACTATACTAGAAGAAAGTTTTATGAGACTGTGTGGACATTTTGAGACATATAATAAGAATCATGCTATATATAATAAGAATTATGATTTTTCTAAAGGTCAAAACAGACAAAGAGAGCAGGAGGTTATGTATTTTGTCACTACTTATGGGTGTTTTACCTCTGAATTCATTAAAATAATTGTGCAATTTTGGAACTATTTTAGTACTCTGAGTAATGTTAAACCTTGGTTAAATGTAAATTTGAAATTTTCATATCGGAGGGGAAGAAACATCAAGGATTTTTTAGTTAAAAGTAAATTTAATTTTTCTAATGACACAATGATTCATAATGTTAACAGTAGAGGGACCCACCAATGTGGCAAGTGCAAAGCATGCAGCTTTGTGGTCCATAGTTTTGAACACAATAATAATATTCCTTTTAGAACAAACAATTTTTTTCATTGTAATTCTGAGAGGGTTATTTATGCTTTAATGTGTCCCTGTCATAAGCTCTACATAGGAGAAACCAAGAGAGCCTTTAAGGTAAGGCTCTTGGAACATGTCAGGGACATAGCCAACAATAAAATAGAAAGCCCTGTTGCCAGACATTTCTCAGAAATGCACAGAGGTGACTATAAGACATTACAGGCAACAATTTTAGAACAATTATATGATAATAAGTATGAACATTTAAATATCAAACAAATGTTGCATAAAGAGACTGTTTATATTTTAAAATTCAAGACTTTGTTTCCAAATGGACTGAATGAGGATTTTAATTGGAAAATGCTGCTAGTTTAAGTTTTAATTATTGTATAATTGTTTAATTGTTCTAATTAAGTCAGTCTGATGTATATATAAGTGTTGTGTTTTTTACTTCATTTGTACTCCTTGAAGGCTGAGGCCGAGACGTCAGAGACAGAGAAAGATTTCGCATTAAATTGTGTTTGGTGAATCCAGCTGTTGTTTTTTTTACCTCTTGAATAGTACTCTGAGACAAGAAATTTTGAAGAACCTCTGGGAAAAAGGGAAGTTGTTCTCAAGGAAGCTGAAGAATGCCCATACTAGAAGGACAGGATTTCTACACCATGAAGTAGCCCTGATGAATGATCGACAGAACCCAAGAATCCTGAGTGATCTGAAGCCAAACTGGAAGAGAAAGAGAAAGAGAAATGTGGCTGGGAAGGAACGGATGATCATATAACACCTGGCTTGTCTGGAAAGGAAGGCTTCAGATTCCCTGAAAACTGAGTAGCCGTAGCAGGATGAGCCTGTTTGCCACTCTTCCTACCTTTGGTAGAAGGATGGGATTGATTATGAACAAAGGCAGGCTTAGCAGGGTAGTTTCTCTGAAATCTAGGAACAGGAGAAACAAACACATTTAAGCTATTGAAAGGCCTTACACTTATCCTGAAGGAATATAAACAAACCAGCAGCATCTTCCCCAAACAAACTTTTAGAATCCAGAGGAGCATCCATCAATTTAGCTTTAATATCATCAGGTAGAGGTTGAAACCTAAGCCAAGAAAACCTCCTCATAACCGAACCAAAAACAGAAGAGGTATCCGTTGCATCATAACTACATTTAATAGACTGATGAATGACTTGAGAGGAAGTCCATAGCAAGAAAAGAACAGAAGTTTTACCCTCAGAGTCAGGAAAATCAGAAATAAGTTGACAGGCCTATGAAAGAAGAGCCAACACAAACCTAGACATATGGGTCTGATAATTAATAGCCCTAAAAGCTAGGGTAACAGAAGTATAAACCTTCTTACCCAACTTTTCCCTAAGTCTGCTCTCCTTGTCAGAAGGCAACAACATGGGTGACAGAAGCAATTCAAGATGGCTTAGCAGAGGCCACAGACACCACAGAGGGGTCAGCAGCAGGACATTTATATAGGAAAAACAATCCTCAGGCACCCTATAAAACCTGTCAGGCTTCTTGGGAGCAGTGGGCAGAAAATCAGATGCATGAGAAGCATTGGAAAAAGCATCCAGCAAAGCTGCAAAAGCTGGAGAAATAGCCGCAGGTTTAAGACAGTCCAGCTGCAGCAACTCATAGTACCTTTTATGGATATTAGAGACCTGATCACAATCCCACTTAAAGAGATCCATCATCCTAGAGAATGTGTCCCCAAAGGAAATTTCCTCAAAAGGAACAGCTGGGCTAATACATTCATCCTCCTCTGACCCAAAGTCCAAAGGAGAAGGAATTTAAGTAGAATAAGCCATGGATTTATTATCAGAATCCAACTCACCCTCAGAATAATCCTGTTCTCTAGGCCTTTTAAGGAGTGTAGAAGACAAGGAGGGCAACGAACTGAAACCCCTTGAGGAGGTCTTAAGAACATTAAAGCAGTAAATAGCCCCTGAGTGAAGGTCTGCCACTCACTTTGTGGATCCCTATGAGCAGAACAAACATGGTTATTTTTTTGTTTATTCTTTAAAGGAACTTCCCCTCCAAAAACCTGACAAGGCCCAGACCTGGGACAGCAGTCAAGAAACATAGTATGAACTTCTTCTCCAACCAAAAACTGAAGAACTTCCCTAAGCCCCTCAGAAAAAAATCAACCGTGGTTTCCCCTGAATATCTGAGACAGATGCCTGGAAAACCTCTCCAGATGTGCTGCCAACCGGACCCTCACTGGCCTCTGACATGGTCACAGTAGAGTAATCCAACAACACAGCCAGTCGAGCCTCTGGGTTTGTAACAACCTCAGGAAAAACACCTGGCAAAGGCTGGACAGTGGAAGATTCCAGTCATACCTTTTTCACCTTCCTCTTCCCTAACAGCTGACCCTCAGGGTGTAAAATTGCTTCCATTGTATTTTTAGCGTGAAGCTTAAGATGCTGGTTCTCAACACATAAGGAAAGGGAAGAAATCCTACTGAGACAGGTTTTTGGAACAAACGCCTGACAAATCAAACAAGATATATAGTCATGAGAGGCTCCTAGGCAAAAAAGACACATTGTGGCTGTCTTTATGGGGAATCTGTCTCCTACACTGGCATTTACCCTTCCTGGATGACTTTAACCTCAAGGAACACTAAAAAACAAGAAAAAACAAAACCCCCAACAACTCAACAGGGCACTTATCTGCAACTGCAAAGAAGCCAGAAAGCAGGTGTAGGTAGTCCCTGGAGAATGAAGATACATTCAACTGGCAGAACCAGACGCAGGACAACAGACCAACAGTGAAAAGATACATTCAGAACTTGCAGCAAAGAAGGTCTGTTTATGGTAGCCCTGAACATCACCTTTATGCCCTATGCTACACAAGGAGCATTTGGGTGACATTTGGTGTACCTTTTAAATAAGCAACAAGTAGTCTTTGTTAGACTGGCAGGACATTCTCGCTTCCATGGCAGGGAATCCCATGCAGTAAAGAATACTGCTGCAGTGAATGTATGGACATCCTTAGAAATATACGTCATGCTGAATTGCAAATGGCTAAGAGGCCTGGTAATGAAATTTTTTTTGCCTGTAAATGGTCTCGTCTGTGCGTGTTTCAGTCCCGGATTTTGCTGATTAACCATAATGTAACTTTTCTGCAATACTTAAGTATTTGCTTATTGTTTAACCACATGCATTCTCAATGCACAGATCCTTGCTTGGTTATCCATCAGGAAACTTAAAGCTGATGTCCCCAGACGGGTGATTTGTGTTTCACTCTGTGTTTTTCTTTTTCTTTAATTTGCTCTCCATTCATATTCTGCCCCACTATATATATTTGTATATAGTTCTCAACTATTTACTTGTATTTCTGATGATACAGCTTTATTATAGAATTCAACAATTTAATAGTATCCATAAGAGCTCTGTATGAAAACTGAAGGTTTATTTCATTTTTTCTTAATGTAGTTATAGACAGTAGGTTAAGTTGTAGAACTGTTTCTTAGACATGACATACAATTACTATAGTCAATTAATTTTTCCTTCTTTTTACTAGTTTCAATATGAGTGAATTAATCAGTTTGTGACTTTTAATGTTGAATGGAAATTAATGGTGTGGAGATGTCTTCTTGGGGCCATTGTTTTATACTGGAAAGTAATTAATAAATAAATTTAATTAAAATGACAGATAAACTGCAAACTGGGCGCCATAGTGGAAAGTGCATCGGACATGGATATCCTTCAGAAGGGACTCACGGAAACAGATAACAGGTGCCAGAGCCATGGCCTGAAGTTAAACGCCAAAAAATGTATAGTCATACCCTTCAGGAAAAACAAGGTAACCCCAAGCTACCATATAGGCGGCAATCCACTAAGCACAGAAGAGGTTATCAGGGACCTGGGGACCCAGGTTGACAGTGGCCTTTCTTTTGACACTCACGTTGCTAAAGTGGTTAGAAAGACCTTCTACATTGCCCACCTGATCATGAAGAGATTCACATCCAGATCTAGTGAGGTCATTGTTCCCCTGTACTCTTCACTTATCAGACCAATGATCGAGTACAATGCCCCATTCGGGATGTATCTCACCCGACATCTGCAGCAATTGGAGAGACCCCAAAAGTACCTCACCAAAAGGATAAAGGGACTCCAAAATCTGTTATATGCTGCCAGATTGAAGAAACTCCAGCTCTATTCAGTCGCATACCATCTGCTCAGAGGTGACATGTGCCTGACATACAAGGCCATGTCCAACCCGGAATTAATGGACATGCTCCACCTCAAAAAATCCAAATCCACCAAAACCACTAGAGCAAGCGACCTAAACCTTAGCACGGATATAAATAGGACATGCTGGAGGGATAGATTTATCACTCAGAGACTCCCTATGCTGTGGAATAAAATCCTGGTCCATGTGAGGCAGAGCACCTCGCTGGCTCTGTTCAAGAGAAATCTTGACCTGTGGATGGGAGATCATAGGTTTACCCCGGGAATCATCTCTGTGTCACTGCTGGACAGAGGCACAACAAACTAATGGGCACAGTATTTTTTCATATAAGGGGTGGCGTAAGCCACAAAACTTTGGGCTAGGCTTATAAATGCCTTAGGGCAGATAGCCTAGTATAAACCTATGAACCTATGAACCTATGACAATAGTTTAGTGCTTTGTATTCATGAGGAAATAATGCTTGTTAATAGAAAATCTGCTGTCATATTAACTAAGAGAATTAGAGTAATATATTAAAATGTTGGCCTGTTGGGGGGCAACTAACAGTTGCTCTTTCCTCATTATACTATGAGTCCTGTGATTTGTGTGAAGCAACTTAAAATACTGTAATGTGGGCTACTGTTTTTATGGAACAAAGCTGAAATGGGTTGTCATTTTTTATTACAACCAGACGTCTGACATGCACACAGAAGAAGCTATAACTGCTGGATGGGGCAGGAGATGTCTGTAGAAAGTAATTGACTCTCTTGGTGCTTTCCTCAGTTTAAACAGTCACTACCTGGCTTTGCAGAACTAGTATGTATTTGCAGGATTAATGTGAATTGTGTGAATTTACCTGGAATACTTTAATGCGTAGCTATGTTTTGCATGGAATAAAGCTGATAACCAGTACAAGGCTATCATTTTTACCACAGTTATCTGACATGCACACAAAAGTAGCTATAAATGCTGAGTAGCAGTGGAGCTGACTGAAGAAAGTAACTATTGTTTACTCTAACTAACCCACTCTTGTTTACTCACCTCAAATAGTCTCTAACTGCTTTATAATGCTACTGCGCATTTGTATGAAGTAAGATGGACTAGGGTGCTTGATCACCTAAGACAGGCCCTCCTTATATTTGCCCTATGACCTCTGCGTAATCCTCACTAATGTCAGGTTTCCCAGTTTTATTTCCCCTCTGAAGATGCGGTCTTTGTTTATATCTAGATGTTCCCGCTGACAACATACAAAGCTACTTGTATTTCTCAATCACATTCTTGCAAGTGTCACTCAGCATGGCATGAAACTGCAGTTATGTCTTTCTTTATAGACTCCTGACTCCATTGCTCTGTACCATTTACAAAGTTTCCTCTTCACTTCTGCTGCTGCAGAGGCATTGTTATCTGCCTGATCATGCTATTTCTGCCTACTTTGTTATGCACATCTATTTCAACCTACTTCGTTATGCACATCTATTTCGACCTACTTCGTTATGCACATCTATTTTGACTTACTTCGTTATGCACATCTATTTCTACCTACTTCGTTATGCACATCTATTTCGACCTACTTCGTTATGCACATCTATTTTAACCTACTTTGTTATGCACATCTATTTCTACCTACTTCGTTATGCACATCTATTTACCACCGTCTACCTGTGTTGTGTTAGCTTTGCACTGCATTACTGTGCTGTATTACAAAAAATGTCACAGTGTACAAATTTCGTAGGTCACCCGAAAGGAAATCTCTCTGTAATATTTTAAAATAAGTACAACTAGTTTGTACCATGTCATCCAAGTATCGTTCCACCTGAAAAAAAAAAACAGGTATTACAATGAAAGCAATAGTGCATGTGATTCTTATAACTCAAATATTAATTGCAAAACAGATTGGAAAAAAATAATACTTTGTCTCTCATTTTATTTAAAATAACCATTGACCTTAATAATTGGTCTTAAAGTACTGGCGCTAAAATAGCCAACAATGTGCATTCTGTGTACACCTTTACATACTCAGCTGAAATTGTTAAATGTATAAATAGTATCAACTTTTGTTTCTAAATAAATCTTGCACCTTAACATTTTGTGTACACGACCACCATTAAGCATGAAAGAGATATACAGGATACATCTGGTTCTGGAACGAAACAGTCTGCCTCGCCCGCATTATCTGTCCCCTTCCTTCCTTCATCTTAAACTAGATAAATCTTTGTTTAGGACAAGAAAGGGATACAAACTGATGAATAATTACCAGACTTTTATTTAACCTTGTATGTACATGTAGTTTCCCTCTGTGCAAAGCTGAAATAAATGAAACCTGTTCCATAACATTCATTTAAGCAGAAGCAGAAGCAGAATACTGGTTGTCTAATTAACCTGAGAGTTTTCTTAAATGGAAATATAACAAAAATATATTGTTTTTACTTATAAACTTGTAACCACCTAATAAAATTCCTTCCATTCTTCTGTTTAGATGTATTAACTCCAAAAGAAAAACATCTTGAGAATAACTCTGAAATCATTCATAATAGAAAATCTTGTGGTTTCAAAAAGACAGAACATATACATATATGCAGACATCTCTACTTGTAGCAAAAATGTGAAAAGCATCAGCCTCCCAACACACACAATCCATCCACAACCCCTTTTTCCACATGGGATCAGGTGTAACTTCAAGAGTGACAATCATTTAGAGCCAAGGTTTACAACATCAGGTGGCTAGCCCTGCTGTGGTAATTCTTCCACACCACACACTCGCAATTCTGGCCAATTTAGAGTGTCCATCCTCCTTTCAGCATGTCTTTGGAATATAGGAGAAAACCTGAACACCTGGAGGAATCCCACGCAAGCACAGGAAGAACATAAAGACTCGACACAAAAGTCACCCCATCTGAAAATCAAACAAGAGAACCTCTTGCTGTGAGGCAATAATTCTATCTGCTATGCCACTGTACCACACACATACACTTATTTTTTCATAAACATAGATAGATGCTTATAATTTTTCATGGTTATCTTCTGTTTCTGCTTCTGCAAGACAGTCAAATATCAGTGTGGTACTGTCGCAAACATTTGTCATTTTAACTGCAAACAGAAAAAAGGCTATGTTTCCTTGTTCATACTAATGTTCTGATGTTAGGTAATTACCTTCATTTTTAAATAATATTTATTATTTATTTATTTTTATGTTACATTTGTTGACCGGGATAGTCCGACTGGATGATTGTCCATTTTCAGCAGAGGCCCGGGGAGAAAAGCTCCAAGGGTAAGCAGATACAGCATTACATAATACCAGCATTACATATTACAAACAGACTATTTACAGAGATTACATAAGTAAGCAAGTTAAACATGTTCCACAGGTTAGAGTTAATCCTGAGCGCAAGTCAGGATTAAATTAAATTACACAGTAAACCAGTTAGCAGATTTTTACACATTCTAGAGAGAGTTAGCCAGGCTTGATACATTCACATAGCCAGTTAAGTTCCCTTCGTGATCCAGAAAAAGAATTATGATGGTCATACTCAGAATGCAAAGTCTGTTACGTTGAGCAGACAGTATTTCTGTCCCAACTGGCTTGTAAACTTCACTGTTATCGACCAGGGCATCTAAAGAGAATAGGAATTTATAGATGCCGGTCTGAGGACCAACTGGACCAGGGCCTGAGATTCCACAGTAAAAATAGTCATTACACATTCTACTACTTCAGTAAACTGCCCTGTCTTTTCTCATTCCCCCACAATCAGAATAATTGAAAATCCCTGGATTGAAATTTCAGTTCTGAGCACCTCTGAGATAATGACTACGTTTTTCTGTAATTTATAATCATGGAAGTGAAAAGGTAATATTAGCCCTCATGTGGGGCTTTTATTCAAGATCTCCAGCACATCATGCTGATGTCACTGCTGCTGGGCCAACAACAGCCTCTGGCCAGATAGGTGTTGAGTCTTTAATTAACAGCCTTATCCTTTCAGCTGTGAAGCTCCCAGCATGGTGATTAAGGTAAAATAACACACACACACACACACACACACACACACACACACACACACACACACACACACACACACACACTGGCTAAAGCATTGTTAGAATCATAGTAAAAGGATAATATTAGCTGTCATTTGGGACTTGAACCCAAGACTTCAAGCATACTGTGATGGTCTCACTAATGTTAGACCATCAAACCCCCCACTGAGCTGTCTGCCTCAAGCAGAGGAGGGGAAAGATCACCTTCTCCCAGGTGATGAGCAGGGTAATCAAAGAGCCTGGCCAGCCATGACCTCTGAATCTGGGACTCCAGGAGAGGCTGGAGGTGTAGCTCAGAGCACCCGATTGCTCATTCACTTCTCTCAAGATGTCAAGTATTGAGGGGAGGATGTCAGTGTCAATGACAAATGCCACATGAGCACTGTGACCTTTTGCTCCTTACTTGATAGGGTGCTGCATAACCAAGGAAAGACTCATAAAGCAGTTATCTTTCCAGAGCCTTCAGTGCCAGGAATACACACTTCCAAGTGAACTCCCCGACCTCCCAACAAAGTATCTATCATGAAGACCTGCAATACATTACATTCCAGGAAGGAAAGACGCCACTGTTATATTGGTGGAGACTGTCTAACATTATAGAGCAGACCATGAGGGCCAGGACACCAATATGAGGTCCATAGGAGCATAATGACTTTAAAACCACTGACACCTCATATACCAAACCTGCATCTTCAGGCTTGCAAATAGCACCACGATCCCAAAAGATGTAGCACAATTTAAGCCTGTATCATACAGTGCATTGTCAGAAAACTAAAGCTATAACCTTTTGTGCCCTGTATTAGGACAGGAATGACCAACTCTAGAGGGTGTCCACCCCTCAATCCAGATAAAGGACATCCTCTAGCTAGGATTCTGAAGGATGTTTTTCCAATTTATGATGAGCCCGAGGGGCTGCATCTATGCCAGCAACCATAAAAAGGACACCTCCAGAAACTCCCTGGATGACTTTAACAGAAGCCAGTCATCCAGTTATGAGAACACCAGGATACTGTTCTTCTGTAAGGTTTAGGTCAGCATTGGAAATATCTGGTGAACACTTTGGGTTGTGAAAAAGTAGCGACATTTTGTACTCGTTATGCCAGCTAGAGAAAACTGGAAGGATCTCTTATGTAGACACTCCTAATAATCCTGTGGGAACAAGGCTATGAACTCCTGCAGGGTGATCATCTGAAATCCTATGCACAGAATGTCAAAGTTTTAGGTTGGTCTTTCCTACTGTACCATATAGCTTCTGTTACTACTCTAAGCAGCAGAGTATAAGGCTGTAGTAAGAACTCTGCAGACATGAGCAGTAGAGTGTGGAGTTGTAGTAAGAACTCTGCAGACATGAGCAGTAGAGTATAGGGCTGTAGTAAGAACTCTGCAGACATGAGCAGTAGAGTATGGGGCTGTAGTAAGAACTCTGCAGACATGAGCAGTAGAGTATGGGGCTGTAGTAAGAACTCTGCAGACATGAGCAGTAGAGTATGGGGCTGTAGTAAGAATTCTGCAGACATGAGCAGCAGAGTATGGGGTTGTAGTAAGAACTCTGCAGACATGAGAAGTAGAGTATGGGGCTGTAGTAAGAACTCTGCAGACATGAGCAGTAGAGTATGGGGTTGTAGTAAGAACTCTGCAGACATGAGCAGTAGAGTATGGGGCTAAAGTAAGAACTCTGCAGACATGGACTGACTATGATTTGCTGTCTACCATGAATCTGCTACTCATCCCATTCTGAGGAGGACCTGTGAGTTACAGAACATGGCTAAAGGTGATCATGTCTAAGACTCAGTGGTCCCTTATGTCATTGTCCATGCCACAATGAAGGCAGAGGACTACTTCTCTGTGGGGATTCCCAGACAGCAGTCAGGAGTCCTGTGGGCCCACTGGAGGTATCAAAACCACATGATATTTAAGGACCTTCCTGTTTGGCTAAGGAGGTCTTTGACATGGAATAGGCAACAGCATATGGCATTTGAGGCCTCCTTTTGTCACCAGTGTGTTTTCCACTTCTTTTTGGTTGCAAGTCTAGCAGACAAATGGATGGAACTTGTCAAGGATCACACAGACCCTCCACACAGAGGCAAGGGTATGCTTCTCATTTAACCAGCTCTGAGCTGGTCTGGATGATGAGTATATCACACAAAACTGGACATTCAGGATCAGGTTTTTGAGCTCTTCCTTGAAGAAGGACTGTCTCAGCCAAGCCATCTAGAGCAGACAAATGCATCAGCATACAGCCCAAGACAAAGAGCTAGTGCAGTCAAAATTACAAGACACATTGTATCTCATCATGGAGGCAGAGAGCAGGGTTTTGCAGAGGTCCCTAACAAGGTCTTCTTGTTTATGCAATGCCTTCCTCAAGAGTATAGCTAGAGCTGGAACACATGAGAGGAATTGCTGAGTGCCACGAACTCTAGTGTAACAGAGGAAAACACTCTGGTTAGACCTGCCCAGAGCTCTTGACTTCCAGTCCAGTGGCAAGGTGACAAAATGGAGTGGTCTGTGGAACTTATGCTAAACTGAAGCAGTCACATAATAGTGAACTCAGGGAATCTTCAAGTGCTTCTCATTTTTGAGTAGCTTTTTATGACTCATTGAGTAGGATCAGGGTGTTTTCTGACTGTCAAGATAGCATCCTTAAAGAGCGAATTCGAAGGGAAGGGTGTTCCAAGGAGTCAAATGTTTTTCTCTGTAAACTCTTCTAGGACCATTTAGAAGAGGGTGGGAATTGGCAGGCTACAGACCAGTTTAAACTGCACTTCATCAACTTATGGGCATCTGTAAAGGATTGATTATGCAGGATGGAATATTGTATATGGGTATGGCCTCATTATCCTTGTCTGTCTTAGATAAAAATGGCTTCAAGAGAATGTACACCCTTACAGCTTCAAAGGACCCTGAAGACAAGGAAGAATCAAGACCCTTGCCACTCAAGAGCATGATCTTACATAAAGAAGTCATAGCAGTACCAGGTATTAGGGTATCAGGAATCAGTATGGAATCCTGTACAAGCCAAGGGTAGGGTGTTGCTGCGAATGGCCTGTACCAGGGCCAGTGCAGGCTTAAGACTAACTCTCTTAACAGTGAAATCATGCATGTGTGTGTCTCAAGCTCCAACCATCCATCAGATAACTGCCTGACATCTATTGTCTGAGCAGAAAAGTTCAAGAATGAGATGACTTGGTGACCTCCTTAATGTGGGCCTGTTAACAGAGTCATACCTACAGCCTAGTCCCAGGTTCAAAATCCTAGGTCCCAAGTACCTGGAACTATGACTGGATGTCTCAAGCAACCAGTCTCCAGGATCATGCAACTCACTCATATGCCCAGCAGATTATCCAAAGAAACAGCAATGCAAGAACCTGAGAATGTATTGCCAAAGTGATAACCAAGTGCACACTTCCCCGTCCACAAGGTCCCTGAACAAGGCTAAAGACAGACTGGGGGTCAGTCCCCAGCTAGCTGAGGATGTGGTCACCAGCAGTAGGGTTCGGGGGAAATGGATAAACAACAAGCAGAGCTTTAGGCCTGGATCCAGCCTCATAGTGTTTGTTGCTAAACAACAAACAGAGACGCTTTAGGCCTGGATCCAGCCTCATAGTGTTTGTAGCCAAACAACAAATGAAGAAGCTTTAGGCCTGGATCCAGCCTCATAGTGTATTTGTCATAGTATTTGTCCTTGCTGCAGTCAACATTGCCTGATGTCATGAGGAAGACTGAGAGCTCAAAATGTGATGATGTCAATACCAAAAAGAACCCCAGGAGCATTACTTCTATGATTGACAGTGATACAGTAATATTAATACCTCCAGCTGTGCAGAACATGTCATTGCAAAGATTATAGACATTGATAGGAACATCAACATCAGAGGCACTGGACAGGCTGCCAACACCAATGGAGGAGACTACACTAAGTTCAGTGGCCTCTAAACACTGTCACTGAACAGGTAGCTGGTGAGGTGGCATTGAGGGAGGAAGGTAGTAAACTCCTATTTCTAGTCACAGTGGAAACTGATGACGAAGTGTTTGCACCCATTTTTATCTGGACCTTGAGTAGAGCAATGCTTCAACATTGCCTGACATTATGAGGAGGACCCTTCTGTTGGTCTCAACATAAAATACTTTCAACTGCCACCATCTTTGCAGAGTGGCTTGCAACCTTTCCTGCATTTTGACTTTTGTGTAGCAGGACTGAATCTCTGCCACTTTTAGCAAGTATTATTGCACGCTTCCCAGAAACACTCCAGGCAATACTGGTGCATATTTTGGCTGGTAACATGATGGCAATGTGGGCACATGCTGTGCTGTGTACAATACAAATACAGAACTTTACTGCCAGCAGCAAGGATTGAGATCTGAGCTGTAATAGAGGCAAAACTGAACTGCTGGGCTGTGGAGCTGAGCAGCTCTTCTGCAGCCTGCATGTTATATCATATATTGTTGCATGTTATGTCACAGATTGTTGCATGTTATATCATATATTGTTGCATGTTATGTCACAGATTGTTACATGTTATATCATATATTGTTGCATGCTATATCACAGATTGTTGCATGTTATATCATATATTGTTGCATGTTATGTCACAGATTGTTGCATGTTATATCATATATTGTTGCATGTTATGTCACAGATTGTTACATGTTATATCATATATTGTTGCATGTTATGTCACAGATTGTTGCACGTTATATCATATATTGTTGCATGTTATGTCACAGATTGTTGCATGTTATGTCATAAATTATTGCATGCTATATCACAGATTGTTGCATGTTATGCCATAGATTGTTGAATGTTATGTCACAGATTGTTGCATGTTATGTCACAAATTGTTGCATGCTGTGTCACATATTGTTGCATATTATGTTACAGACTACATCAGTTGAGCATGTAGACATATCAAGCTGTGAGATTTGAGCGATAAAAATTATGAATTCCAATTGGCTTAGAAGTAATACCTAATGAAGGTGCAGTGAGGACCCTGCTGTCCTATATTACTAAATATAAGACACTGGGCTGTCAGCATACCTCTCAACTGTCCAGATTTTCACAAAATGTCCAGATTTTTGCTTCATAATTTTGGTCTGTTCCTCATAACATTTGTTTTTGTTCTGTAAAATCACTCAGTATTGAAATGAGTTAATAATGACAATCATTTCAGTTTCAAACTTCATATAGGTTCATAGGTTCATAGGTTGGTACTAGGCTATCAGCCCTAGGGCCTATACAAGCCTAGCCATAACAATTCCCTGGCTATTTCTTCCCATACTATTTACTTCCCTTAATCTAATTATCTAATTAAGATCTAAGACCTAATTATCTTTCAGAAAATGCATGCTAACCCAAAACCTTTTTTCTAGCAACTTTCTAAGAGCAATATTTAAAATGTGTCCCCATTTTTGGCCTTTGTGCCCCATTATTTTTGGCTTTGTCCAGATTTCTTGTCTTAAGAGGTTGACAGGTATGACAGTCAGGTTGTGTTTTTTTTAATAGGTACAGAGGTAAGTATTAGGCTAAATGTTCTCATGGACCATTTTAAGCCTAGCTAATTTCCCTTAGTAGGGATCAAACCATGTGCCTCTTGTCTGTGAGGTAAACACTTCAACCATTATGTCAAGCATAATAGTATCGGCAAACTTCTCTCCATTCAGTCCAAAGCTAAAGCTTGAAGCAAGTTACCTCTGTGCTTAAGAACTCTCTAACAATTATGTTTTTAAAAAAATCTCTTAAAGACTTTCTACTAAAATCTTGGTTGTACTTTTGCTCTGCACGCACTTAATCTACCTTCTCTCTTTCCTCCTTATTTTTCATCCTGAGCTCACCCATAATTATGAGTTACTACTACAGACATTGGGTTTAATTTTTTTTTTTTTGGGGGGGGGGGATGTCTGATACCCTTGATTGTAATCAGTGTTAATGTCTATTGTTGCTATTTGATTGTAAAATGCCTTTTTTGTTATTATTTAGTTTATTGCAATTTTACCTTGTATTCCTGTATATGTTTGGAGCTTTTCTCCTTGGGTGTCCACTGAAAATGGGTTTTTGCCCAATCAGACAAACCCAGTTAACAAATGTCAAATAAATAAATAAATAAAGCCCCAGTCTGAACATGGAGATATAACTGGTTTAAGGACAATTATGGCACCACTTTTCCCAGGTAGTGTGGGCTAGTAAGGCAAATCATGAACTTAAATTAAGTACTGACTGACACCAACACTAATTATAAGTTTTTGTTAGTTAAATTAGTAAAGTAAAATAATAATCATCAATGTTCTTAACTTAACCAAAATGGCACCACACACTCAAGCTGAGAGACCACAGCAAATATACTGGCAGGCAAATTTAGTACAGACTTTACCCCTGAAACAATTATCTTAATTACACAAATTGTCAAATCTCTCACATCCTAATATCTCAGAGTAACATGTAATGAGGTTACCCTCTAAAATCAAAAATATCACTTCCATTTTGGCATTTGCCTGGATGCCTAATAAATAGTGACAAACATGCTCTTATGAAGTCCTGCGTTTAACTTCAGCTTAGCTACAGTATGTGTTCCTGGAAGTGTGGTGAAGCTGCATTGGTGATGCCCCTGTACAAGGCTGACCCTGACATGGACCCAGGAAACTGTAGACCCATTAGCTTGACTAGTCTGATTTGCAAAGACATGGACTGCATGAACTCTGACCTCAAACTATGATGTCAAAAACCTCATCAAGCTAGACCCATATTAGTCAACTCACTTTAGTTAACTTCATCAGGAAGGCCACACAGATTGCAAATGGTGGTCTGGCCAAAGCATTTGACACTATACCAAGTGGTGACCTTGTAAACAAGCTAACTGCCTCAAAAGTAGATCTATACAAGGACAAATGGATATCCAGCTGACTGAAAGATGTAACCCACATAATGAATGTAGCAGGCATATTCTCATAAAGTATGAAGCTAACTAGTGGTGTGCCTCAGGCTCAGTACTGGCACCCCTCCTTTTCAGCATCTACGTCAATGTCCAAACTGGGTACCAGCACTTTTGGTTAACTAAGTCTGCAGATGGCTGCAAACTACTTGCGCTTATTAAATCTCTGTCCTATATGCATTCATTACAGCAGGAACTAACCCTCACAAACAAGTAGTATATGGAAAAGGGGCTAAAACTAAATGCAAACAAGTGTAATATTGTCACATTTGGTAAGTAATTCAAAGTACAGTATAACCACTACCCTAATAAAATTGATAATGCAGTGATGGTCTTAAAACCTGGATTGATAATTCCCTCCCACTGACCACCATGTAATGGCAATAGTCAGAAAATCTTTCTATTTAGCACAACTAATATCTAAAGTCACATAATTCAGGTAAAAACAAGGTATTAATACTCTTTATGCAGTCCTTATTAAAGCAATTGTTGAGTGCAATGCCTTCTCCAAGATGCACATTTCTAAACATATTAAGCAATTGGAAAGGTGCTAGACATTGCTAACCAAGAAGATTGTTAGCCTAAAGTCCCTGAACTAACAGGAAAGGTTTGAAGTGTTATCCCTTAGCATTGTTCATTTTAGGTTCTTGCATGGTGATCTATGCCTTGCATTCCATGCCATTAGGGATCTCATTCTTATGGATCTCAGTATTACCAAGGACTTAATTCTCCACCGGCACATAAATAAAACTTTCTGCAGATAGAAACTTATCCTCCAATGCATACCCCACCTCTGAAACAGACTTCCTCTGCAAGTTTACCAGATTAACACCTCAACATCCTTCAAATTAAACCTGGATGATTAGGTGGGTACAAATAAATCTACTCTAAGGTGGACTTGCTTTGTCTTATGAAGAGGGGAGACAGCATGAGGGTGGATACTGACAAAGTGTAAATGGTCTTGTGACTCAATTGCCTTGTATTGCCTACTGTCCTCTAATCCTATAATCCAGTGAATTTGATCTGGTCTTAAGACACCAATGAAAGACCAGCTATGGCTCCCTCTACATGGGCCTGAAGACCCAAAATGTGTGAGAAGAGATAATGCCTACTAAGGAAAGCATTTTGGAAGAGTCAAAAATGAACATGCAACTCAGTCATAGGTTCATAGGTTCATAGAAACTTACGAGGCTATTGGTCTGTGAGGATCTTAAGAAGCCCAGCCTTACATTGCCTGTGCTAGTTTTTAGCCCTTATAGTTTGTGTATGAATAGCCCAGAGATGGCAGAAAAAGGAGAACTTGGGAAATTTACATGTTGCCGCATCCAAGAGGGACAAGGGTGCTAAACCAGAGTGAATTAGCAGCAACCCATCATACCTCTCAACCTCTTAGTGCAAGACATGTGAACATTCCATGAAAATCTGAACAGTCGAGGTGTATGTAACCCATCCATTCATCCAAATCACATCTAAACAGGGTAAGAGAAATACTTTGCTTTATGTGGAGTGTAAGCTAGTTCTACAGAAGTTAAATTCTCTGTGAAACATGCTTATCCTACCAGCATGTTCTATTTATATTGCAGAAGAGATTAAGATCCCTTGAGCAGGTGTTCAGGCCACCACTGGGTTTGCGAATGAATAATAGGGCTGATGGCATAAGGTCTGCTGAGGCTCTGTATGTGACACAGAGGTCATCTGTCAGTAGCCTGCATGATACTGAGAAGACGGGTAAGGCTTTGAGAAGGTTCACATATTTCTTATGATTTAAGCCCTTGATATTCTTAGTGAGGAAGTGGTATGGTCAATCCATTTGTGACAAGTGTTTGGACAAGTTCATATTGAAAGAGACATTTTAATCAATGGTTGGTCTAATGAGGGCTGTGTACAGTGGAATGATTGCATCTCTGGACCTGAGTATCACACCCTTATATACAAGCTGTGCAATGAAAAAGGATGTCCTTAGAACAGCGGATGCATGATGACCACAGGACAGTTTGCTTTTGGCACAGGTTCTCAGATCTTTGACTATGGAATCAGTTTTTAGGGGTGTGCTTCCGAAGGATGAAATTATACATTTTTTTGGAATTTAGTTTTAGTCCAATGTTTTGATGTCAGATTTTTGTTTGAGACATGCCCTCTTGGTTGATCATGGTATCCTCTGGGGAGTTTATGATGGTATGAAGTCCATAGTCATCTAAAACGTTGGTCAGCCACAAACCATTAGATTTTGACTTCCAAGAAGTACATTGCAAAAAAGTGTCTCAAAGACTGATCCCTGCAGTACACTGCTAGAACAGGTCATTTGGAGGAGGTAGAGTAGCCCATCCTTATTTATGGGGGCTTTATTTATCAACTAGTTTTCTATCCAGCAAGTGACACAAAGATTTACATTTAGCTCAGAGAGTTTATCTATGATATCTGGTATGAGATGTCAGATGCCTTTGCAAGGTCTAGATAGGTTCATAGGTTCATAGGTTGCTACTAAGCTATTGGTCCTAGGGCCTATACAAGCCTAGCCATAACAATTCCCTGGCTATTTCTTCCCACACTATTTACTTCCCTGGACCCCTGTCTAGCAGGGCGACTGACGTGATCCCCTGGGTGAATTTCCTTTCTCCCATTCAATCATCAAGGTTCCTTTTGAAGAGGGCCAAAGAGATGCTCTGCTTGACATGTATGGGCAGTCTATTTCAGAGTCTGGGGAGTCTCTGGGTCAGGAACCTATCCCTCCAGCATGTTTTGTTTCTTGTGATGACAAGATTTAGATCCCTGGAGCGTGTGGCTCTGAGGGATTGTGATTTCTTTAAGTGTAGCATGTCCAACAGCTCTGGGTTTGACATGGCCTTGTATGTTAAGAGATCACCTCAGAGTAGACGATATGCGACAGGGTATAGCTGGAGTTTTTAAGGCGGTCAGCATAGGGCATCTGGATTAGGCCTGTGATTCCTTTAGTGAGGTATTTCTGTGGCCTTTCCAGTTGTTGCAGATGTCTTGAGAGGTACATACCAAATGGGACATTGTATTCTATAATGGGTCTAATGAGGGATGAGTACAGTGGGACAATGACCTCCTTTTCTCTGGATGAAAAGCCCTTAGTGATGAGGTGTGCCACATAGAAGGATTTCCTGACTATTGTGATGATGTGTTTATTGAAGGTGAGACCACTGTCCACCTGTGTCCCTAAGTCTCTTATCACACTTTCGGTGTTTAGTGTACTGCCACCTATGTGATAATTCATGTGTACATGTTTTTTCCCAAAGGGGATAACTATACATTTCTTGGCATTGAGCTTGAGCCCATGGCTCTGGCACCAAGCATCTGTTTCTGTAAGGCCCTTTTGTAGAGTATCCACATCATTTGGGGATTCAGTAATGGCTCCCAGTTTGCAGTCATCTGCGAACTTTGTTAGCCAGAGTCCCTTAGTGTTGGCCTGTACTTCAGAGAAGTAGATGCCAAACAAGAGAGGTCCCAGGACTGAACCCTGTGGTACTCCACTTGTTTACTAATTTACCCTCATTCATTGGGGTCTATATCAAAATCACAAAAGATGGAAACAGCGAATACAAATACGTCGACACATAAAGAGCGAGCTACCAGAAAAGCAAACCACCTATTGAGCGAAAGGCAAAACATCGAACGGATTTGTTTGGCCAGCAGTGCGATTCTGGGGATAAGGGAATATACCATTTCCCCCACTGTAGTGCAATCTCAGAGTTGGTATATTTAAGTGGGGATGGTGTGGGGGATGCAGCCCCCCACATGTGTTATGTTACTTTTTTGTACTTAGTTTAGGTATACCTGCATGGCGCTGTTGGTTAGGGAAAGCCGTTCGATGTTTTGGTTTTCACTCACTAGGTGGTTTGCCCTTATGGTAGTTTGCTCTTTACGTGTCGACGTATTTGTATTCACGATTTCCGTCTTTAGTGATTTTGATATAGATCCATCCATTGCTATGGCAACTTTTCAAAGAAGTCAGCTGGATTAAGTAGGCAGGAGTTGCCCTTGAGGGATGCAAAATAGCTTGAGTCTGTAGGTTACCTATATCCTTAGTTATTAATTCCATAGTGATCCTTTCAACAGCCTTGCAGAAGAAGCTGGTCAGGCTTATGAACCTGTAATTACCTGGATACTTTGAAGCGCCACACTTTGTGTCAGGAAATGACCGAAGCTCTCATCAGTTCATCTGGCACAAAGATACTGAATAACCTCTGTAGGGGTTCTAACAAGTCATGCCTCAGGCTGACCAGTAAGCAGCCGGGTATGTTTGTCTGTTCTGATAGAAGTAACATTACTGACCTTAGAGACCACCTTGAGGACTTTTTCTTGAGAGATTTTAGAGGGGTGTAGATGCAGTTATGTGATCTGAGAATACCAAAGGGCATGAGAGGTGCATTTAGGTTAATTTTTAGTTAGTAAAGTGGCAATATCCTCTGGGTCTGAGAATGTGATACCCTTTCCTGTTAGCTCTACACAGTGTTGGACATTGTTTATGAGGTTTCTAATATAGTTAAAGAAGGCTTTATTGTTATCCTTCACTTGGATGGATATTTTTATCTTATATCTGGCTTTGGCTGATTTGGTCAAGGTCCAAAATTCCTGATTTAGTTTAACAAGAGGATTTTTGAAAGTTAAATTTACTTTTGTATGCATTTTTTTTTCTTTTTAATATAAAGCCTGTTTATATTAGATTTCCATCACAGGGATTAATTCTGAATTTGTCATAGGTTATGTAGGGATTTATACTTAATTCTCAGAGTTTGTCAACAATACCTAAATGGTGTGTTGTATCAAATTCCTTGGCTTGATGACCCTCTCTAAGAAGTCTACCAGGTTTGGTAGGCATGACCTTCCCTTAAGAATGCCAAACTGAGATGTGTCCAATGTCTGTTTGTTGCCAATGTCATTGTTGAACATTTCTATGATAATTTTTTCCATGGCTTTGCCAATTAGACCGATGGGTCTGTAATTCCTGTGACCGGTTTATGATCCACCCTTATGAAGAGAGATAACTATTGTATCCCTCTGATCACCTGGTATGTCACCTGTTCTGAGGCTGTAGTTGAAGAGTGCCTCAAGTGGTCCTGCTAGAGCATGTTTTAGGCTATTTCAGAGACAACTGGGGATATTGTTGAGGCCCACTGAAGCAGTATTGTTGGCCTTAGTGAGTGTCACCAGGACCTGCTCCCTGTTAATAGTTGGGGTGATATGCTAGAAGGGATTTCACAGGGGGTTGTGGGGGGGGTGAAATTAGAGCTAAATTTATCAGCTAGTAGATTCTCTATGTCACCCTAATCAGTGAAGGCTGTGCCATTTCCACCATTTATGCACAATGCTTAGTGCTACCTTAGCCATTTCCACCATTTCTGCACAATGCTTAGTCTTACCTTAGCCATTTCCACCATTTCTGCACAATGCTTAGTGTTACCTTAGCCATTTCCACCATTTCTGCACAATGCTTAGTGTTACCTTAGCCATTTCCACCATTTCTGCACAGTGCTTAGTGTTACCTTAGCTATTTCCACCATTTCTGCAGTATGCTTAGTGTTACCATAGCCATTTCCACCATTTCTGCACAATGCTTAGTGTTACTTTTAAGGTTCCTGACATAGCTGAAGAAGGCTTTGTGATTGTCCTTAGCCTGGGCGGCTATCCTGACCTCATAATTGGCCTTGATGGACTTTATTAAACCTCTTAGTTTCTTCTTTAGTTGAATCAGAGAGGTCTTGTCTCTATGAGAGCTGGTCTTTCTGATTTTAGCCATGACACCCTGTTAAGGTAAGGATTCCACCAGTGGGGTTTGTTTTTTATGATAGATCTAGGCTTACTTCTGTTAGGTATAATAGGCTCAATGTGCCATGTACATGTTTCTGTAGGGTTTCTGTAAATAATTCTGAGTAGGTAGCTATGTTCTTAGGGTTTGGGGGAGGAGTGCATTTTGACAAACTCTTGGTCAACAAGATATAGTTAGCTTTAGAATAATTCCTTTTAGTCGGGTTTTCCTGGCTGAATTTTATTTCAAGGAAGACAGCTTTGTGGTCCTACCTCACCAGTCAGGACATGACGCCGAGGGGTTGGGAGGATGCAACACTCTCCCATGTTGTATAACTGCGGTCTCTTCTAATATTAATTGGGCACTGTTATATTTATCCATTGCTCAGTATATTTTACAGTGTTTGCAGTCTGCTTTTTACAAATGTGGCCTCTCTTAATACTTAACTGGGCACTGTTGGGTTTGTCCATTGTTCAGTATATTTTCTAGTGTTTGCTTTACTTAAAAGGATGAACACGGCATTTCCTTTTACTAGAATGTATTTTCCACCCTACAAAGTGATTCCTACTGCCATTTATGAAAAAAGCATAAATCGACTGTTCCTTTCTGTGGCATTACTATGATGTCCAGTTTCCTCAGTAGACACAGTGTAGGGCTTAAGTAAAATATTATAACACCTTTTTTAAGTAATTTGTCTTTCTGACTGTTGCAGTATTTTGCCTATCACATTTTATGTTTTTGTAAAAGGAAAGTTTACACAGCAAGATATTTATAGTTGTTTTATTTACTTTCCCACCCTCTAGAGTCATAAATCTGTTGAGTCTACAGCAATTCAAAGCTCATTTATTGTGTACTGCCATCTACAGCTGCCATCTTTATCCACTCTGATCCCATTAATCTACTGAGCATTTAGGAAGTCACAGCTTTTTCTGTCTGATGTATGATAGTGAAAAACATGAAAAACTGAATTTTTGAAAAATCACTCTGTCTAAAGATTTTCAAAATCAGCAGTAATTCCATATACAGCCTAAGTAAATGCAAAGAAAGCATGGCATAAAGAGCATCCCATGATAATTTCATTCACTGATGGTTCTGTGTGCATTATACGAAACAGAAAACCAAACCAAAAATAAAACAACAAACAAAAACAAATTTGTATAATTATATCCACCATTATCAGAGCATTTTGGGTTAGAGTAAAACAGTAACCACAGGTAGTACAGTGGTGCAGTGGTTGTGTGGTCACCTCACACCAAAAGGTTCTCCGGTTTGATTCTTGGCTGGGGTGCTTTCTGTGTGTAGTCTGCATGTCATTCATGTGGGTTTGCTCCAGCTTCCTCCCATGTTTGGAATGTTTCTCCCTGGGCCTCTGCTGAAAATTGGTTTTGTTCCAAGTTGGACTTTCCTGCTAAAGAAATGTTAAATAATTAGTAATAACTACTTAGCATGCAAGAATAAAAAAAACATAATTTTCATTTTCAGGCCAGACTGGTCATTTAAGTAATATAAAGAAACAGTTCAGAGCAGAATGGGTGGTGCAGTGGCTCCCTGCTTATTGTTGCTGCTGCCTCTCGGCACATAGTTCATTTCCCAGTTGGGGTGTCTTCTGTGCGGTGTCTGTATGCCCTCATGTCTGTGTGAGTTTTTACTTTATGTTCTGTTTTCCTCCAACATTTCTAAAACATGCTACAAGTAAAATGATTTGGGTTACCTGCAAGCATGTGTGTGAAATGTGAATATGTGTGTGTGTGTGTGTGTGTGTGTGTGTGTGTGTGTGTGTGTGTGTGTGTGTGTGTGTGTGTGTGTGTGTGTGTGTGTGGTGTTTGTGTGTGGTGTTTGCGTGTGTGTGTGTGTGCGTGCGTGTGTGCGTGTGTGCGTGTACGTGTGTGTGTGTGTGTGTGTGTGTGTGTGTGTGTGTGTGTGTGTGTGTGTGTGTGAAACATGTCACAGACTGGTATCCTTGTCATGATTAGTTTCCTACCTTCTGCCCACTAAGTGCCAAAAGGAGCTTCATCATGACCCTGAAATTGATGAAACGGGTAATCAGCGAATTAATAAATTAGTTCAGAGTGCGTGTGAGTTCCTAGCACAAGATGATGGAGAATACCACCACTACTGTGAGATGATGGAGAATACCACCACTACTGTGAGATGCTGGTGAACACCACCACTAATGTTTCTTTTAACATACTGTAGATGAAATGGAGAACACCACCACTACTGTTTCCTTTAACATACTGTAGTTAGGTTTAGGCAGGCTTATTTAAAAACATGTAATTTATAGCATAGTAGGGTAAAGGAAGCTTGAATGTGTTCAGTTTATTGGAGCTTTTCAACATTTGGAAATTTTATCCAGAGGTTTGGAGTGCATCTTCGCTGAAATCCAAGGCATCCACTGGAAAAAAACTGACAGATAAGTTTATTTTAAGCCAGTGCTGCACTTTGTTAACTGTATTTAATTGAATTACTGCTACATTTTGGCTATTTGTGACTAAGTCCAGCTAGTCCATTTCCTTACCGTATACCACATTCAGAAAAATGTTGACAGAATGGATGGGCTGTTTCCCATCATTTCTCCTGCCAGCTTGACTGATATGGGTATCTTGAGGCAATGTAGCAATTGCCTCATGTATACTGACAACTATTTACTCCTAAAGCAAACATCCTAGTGAGAGATGCGAAGACACTGTGGAATTGGAGCCAATTCTCTCACGTACAAACAAACAAGACATCAAACAGGTTGTCAGAACACATGCTTCACCTCTAACAGGGAGCACCATCATGAATAGAACATGTTGGAGGGGTAGATACATCTCACAGGGAATGCCATCATGAATAGAACATGTTGGAGGGTAGATACATCTCACAGGGAATGCCATCATGAATAGAACATGTTGGAGGGGTAGATACATCTCACAGGGATCGCCATCATGAATAGAACATGTTGGAGGGTAGATACATCTCACAGGGAATGCCATCATGAATAGAACATGTTGGAGGGGTAGATACATCTCACAGGGAATGCCATCATGAATAGAACATGTTGGAGGGGTAGATACATCTCACAGGGAATGCCATCATGAATAGAACATGTTGGAGGGGTAGATACATCTCACAGGGAATGCCATCATGAATAGAACATGTTGGAGGGGTAGATACATCTCACAGTGAACGCCATCAAGAATAGAACATGTTGGAGGGGTAGATACATCTCACAGGGTGAGCCATCAAAAATAGAACATTTTGGAGGGGTAGATACATCTCACAGGGAATGCCATCATGAATAGAACATGTTGGAGGGGTAGATACATCTCACAGGGAATGCCATCATGAATAGAACATGTTGGAGGGTAGATACATCTCACAGGGAATGCCATCATGAATAGAACATGTTGGAGGGGTAGATACATCTCACAGGGAATGCCATCATGAATAGAACATGTTGGAGGGGTAGATACATCTCACAGGGAATGCCATCATGAATAGAACATGTTGGAGGGGTCTATACATCTCACAGGGAACGCCATCATAAATAGAACATGTTGGAGGGTAAGATACATCTCACAGGGAATGCCATCATGAATAGAACATGTTGGAGGGGTAGATACATCTCACAAGGAACACCATCATAAATAGAACATGTTGAAGGGGTAGATACATCTCACAGGAAATGCCATCATAAATAAAACATGTTGGCAGGGTAAGTACATCTCACAGGGAACGCCATTATGAATAGAACATGTTGTAGGGGTAGATACAGCTCACAGGGAATGCCATCATGAATAGAACATGTTGGAGGGGTAGATACATCTCACAGGGAATGCCATCATGAATAGAACATGTTGGAGGGGTAGATACATCTCACAGGGAATGCCATCATGAATAGAACATGTTGGAGGGGTAGATACATCTCACAGGGAATGCCATCATGAATAGAACATGTTGGAGGGGTAGATACATCTCACAGGGAATGCCATCATGAATAGAACATGTTGGAAAGGTAGATACATCTCACAGGGGCACCATCATGAATAGAACATGTTGGAGGGGTAGATACATCTCACAGGGAGCACCATCATGAATAGAACATGTTGGAGGGTAGATACATCTCACAGGAATGCCATCATGAATAGAACATGTTGGAGGGATAGATACTTCTCACAGGAATGCCATCATGAATAGAACATGTTGGAGGGGTAGATACATCTCACAGGGAATGCCATCATGAATAGAACATGTTGGAGGGGTAGATACATCTCACAGGGAATGCCATCATGAATAGAACATGTTGGAGGGGTAGATACATCTCACAGGGAAAGTCATCATGGATAGAACATGTTGGGGGGTAGCTACATCTTACAGGGAATGCCATCATGAATAGAACATGTTGGAGGGGGAGATACATCTTACAGGGAATGCCATCATGAATAGAACATGTTGGAGGGGTAGATACATCTCAGAGGGAACGCCATCATGAATAGAACATGTTGGAGGGTAGATACATCTCACAGGGAATGCCATCATGAATAGAACATGTTGGAGGGTAGATACATCTCACAGGGAATGCCATCATGAATAGAACATGTTGGAGGGGTAGATACATCTCACAGGGAATGCCATCATGAATAGAACATGTTGGAGGGTAGATACATCTCACAGGGAATGCCATCATGAATAGAACATGTTGGAGGGTAGATACATCTCACAGGGAACTCCATCATGAATAGAACATGTTGGAGGGTAGATACATCTCACAGGGAGCACCATCATGAATAGAACATGTTGGAGGGTAGATACATCTCACAGGGAACACCATCATGAATAGAACATGTTGGAGGGTAGATACATCTCACAGGAATGCCATCATGAATAGAACATGTTGGAGGGGTAGATACATCTCACAGGGAATGCCATCATGAATAGAACATGTTGGAGGGGTAGATACATCTCACAGGAGCACCATCATGAATAGAACATGTTGGAGGGGTAGATACATCTCACAGGAAATGCCATCATGAATAGAACATGTTGGAAGGGTAGATACATCTCACAGGGAATGCCATCATGAATAGAACATGTTGGAGGGGTAGATACATCTCACAGGGAATGCCATCATGAATAGAACATGTTGGAGGGGTAGATACATCTCACAGGGAATGCCATCATGAATAGAACATGTTGGAGGGGTAGATACATCTCACAGGGAATGCCATCATGAATAGAACATGTTAAAGGGCTAGATACATCTCATAGGGAACGCCATCATGAATAGAACATATTAGAGGGGTAGAAACATCTCACAGGGAATGCCATCATGACTAGAACATGTTGGAGGGGTAGATAAATCTCACAGGGAATGCCATCATGAATAGAAAATGTTGCAGGGATAGATAATACTCACAGGGAACGCCATCATAAATAGAATATGTTGGAGGGGTAGATACATCTCACAGGGAGTGCCATCATGAATAGAACATGTTGGAGGGTAGATACATCTCACAGGGAATGCCATCATGAATAGAACATGTTGGAGGGGTAGATACATCTCACAGGGAATGCCATCATGAATAGAACATGTTGGAGGGGTAGATACATCTCACAGGGAATGCCATCATGAATAGAACATGTTGGAGGGGTAGATACATCTCACAGGGAATGCCATCATGAATAGAACATGTTGGAGGGGTAGATACATCTCACAGGGAATGCCATCATGAATAGAACATGTTGGAGGGGTAGATACATCTCACAGGGAATGCCATCATGAATAGAACATGTTGGAGGGTAGATACATCTCACAGGGAATGCCATCATGAATAGAACATGTTGGAGGGGTAGATACATCTCACAGGGAATGCCATCATGAATAGAACATGTTGGAGGGTAGATACATCTCACAGGGAATGCCATCATGAATAGAACATGTTGGAGGGGTAGATACATCTCACAGGGAACGCCATCATGAATAGAACATGTTGGAGGGTAGATACATCTCACAGGGAATGCCATCATGAATAGAACATGTTAAAGGGCTAGATACATTTCATAGGGAATCCCTTCATGAATAGAATATTTTAGAGGGGTAGAAACATCTCACAGGGAACTCCATCATGAATATAACATGTTGCAGGGTAGATACATCTCACAGGGAATGCCATCATGAATAGAACATGTTGGAGGGGTAGATACATCTCACAGGAATGCCATCATGAATAGAACATGTTGGAGGGGTAGATACATCTCACAGGGAATGCCATCATGAATAGAACATGTTGGAGGGTAGATACATCTCACAGGGAATGCCATCATGAATAGAACATGTTGGAGGGGTAGATACATCTCACAGGGAATGCCATCATGAATAGAACATGTTGGAGGGGTAGATACATCTCACAGGGAATGCCATCATGAATAGAACATGTTGGAGGGGTAGATACATCTCACAGGGAATGCCATCATGAATAGAACATGTTGGAGGGGTAGATACATCTCACAGGGAATGCCATCATGAATAGAACATGTTGGAGGGTAGATACATCTCACTGGGAATGCCATCATGAATAGAACATGTTGGAGGGTAGATACATCTCACAGGGAATGCCATCATGAATAGAACATGTTGGAGGGGTAGATACATCTCACAGGGAATGCCATCATGAATAGAACATGTTGGAGGGGTAGATACATCTCACAGGGAATGCCATCATGAATAGAACATGTTGGAGGGGTAGATACATCTCACAGGGAATGCCATCATGAATAGAACATGTTGGAGGGGTAGATACATCTCACAGGGAATGCCATCATGAATAGAACATGTTGGAGGGGTAGATACATCTCACAGGGAATGCCATCATGAATAGAACATGTTGGAGGGTAGATACATCTCACAGGGAATGCCATCATGAATAGAACATGTTGGAGGGGTAGATACATCTCACAGGGAATGCCATCATGAATAGAACATGTTGGAGGGTAGATACATCTCACAGGGAATGCCATCATGAATAGAACATGTTGGAGGGGTAGATACATCTCACAGGGAATGCCATCATGAATAGAACATGTTGGAGGGGTAGATACATCTCACAGGGAATGCCATCATGAATAGAACATGTTGGAGTGGTAGATACATCTCACAGGGAATGCCATCATGAATAGAACATGTTGGAGGGGTAGATACATCTCACAGGGAATGCCATCATGAATAGAACATGTTGGAGGGGTAGATACATCTCACAGGGAATGCCATCATGAATAGAACATGTTGCAGGTGTAGATGCATCTCACAGGGAATGCCATCATGAATAGAACATGTTGGTGGGGTAGATATGTCTCACAGGGAATGCCATCATGAATAGAACATGTTAAAGGGTAGATACTTCTCTCAAGAAACACCATCATGAACAGAGCATGTTGCAGAGGTAGATACATCTCACAAGGAATGCCACCATGAATAGAACATGTTGGAGTGGTGGATACATCTCACAGGGAAGCCATCATGAATAGAACATGTTGGAGGGGTAGATACATCTCACAGGGAATGCCATCATGAATAGAACATGTTGGAGGGGTAGATACATCTCACAGGGAATGCCATCATGAATAGAACATGTTGGAGGGGTAGATACATCTCACAGGGAATGCCATCATGAATAGAACATGTTGGAGGGGTAGATACATCTCACAGGGAATGCCATCATGAATAGAACATGTTGGAGGGGTAGATACATCTCACAGGGAATGCCATCATGAATAGAACATGTTGGAGGGGTAGATACATCTCACAGGGAATGCCATCATGAATAGAACATGTTGGAGGGGTAGATACATCTCACAGGGAATGCCATCATGAATAGAACATGTTGGAGGGTAGATACATCTCACAGGGAATGCCATCATGAATAGAACATGTTGGAGGGGTAGATACATCTCACAGGGAATGCCATCATGAATAGAACATGTTGGAGGGGTAGATACATCTCACAGGGAATGCCATCATGAATAGAACATGTTGGAGGGGTAGATACATCTCACAGAAACGCCATCATGAATAGAACATGTTGGAGGGTAGATACATCTCACAGGAATGCCATCATGAATAGAACATGTTGGAGGGTAGATACATCTCACAGGAATGCCATCATGAATAGAACATGTTGGAGGGTAGATACATCTCACAGGGAATGCCATCATGAATAGAACATGTTGGAGGGTAGATACATCTCACAGGGAATGCCATCATGAATAGAACATGTTGGAGGGTAGATACATCTCACAGGGAATGCCATCATGAATAGAACATGTTGGAGGGTAGATACATCTCACAGGAATGCCATCATGAATAGAACATGTTGGAGGGTAGATACATCTCACAGGAATGCCATCATGAATAGAACATGTTGGAGGGTAGATACATCTCACAGGAATGCCATCATGAATAGAACATGTTGGAGGGTAGATACATCTCACAGGGAATGCCATCATGAATAGAACATGTTGGAGGGTAGATACATCTCACAGGAATGCCATCATGAATAGAACATGTTGGAGGGTAGATACATCTCACAGGAATGCCATCATGAATAGAACATGTTGGAGGGTAGATACATCTCACAGGAATGCCATCATGAATAGAACATGTTGGAGGGTAGATACATCTCACAGGAATGCCATCATGAATAGAACATGTTGGAGGGTAGATACATCTCACAGGAATGCCATCATGAATAGAACATGTTGGAGGGTAGATACATCTCACAGGAATGCCATCATGAATAGAACATGTTGGAGGGTAGATACATCTCACAGGAATGCCATCATGAATAGAACATGTTGGAGGGTAGATACATCTCACAGGAATGCCATCATGAATAGAACATGTTGGAGGGTAGATACATCTCACAGGAATGCCATCATGAATAGAACATGTTGGAGGGTAGATACATCTCACAGGAATTCCATCATAAATAGAACATGTTGGAGGGTAAGATACATCTCACAGGGAATGCCATCATGAATAGAACATGTTGGAGGGGTAGAAGCATCTCACAGGGAACGGCATCATGAATAGAACATGGAGGGGGTAGATACATCTCCCAGTGAACGCCATCATGAATAAACCATGTTGGAGGGATAGATAAATCTCACAGGGAATGCCATGATGAATAGAACATGTTGGAGGGGTTGATACATCTCACAGGGAACGCCATCATGAATAGAACATGTTGGAGGGGTAGATACATCTCACAGGAATCTCCATCTTGAATAGAACATGTTGGAGGGGTAGATGTATCTAACAGGGAATGCCATCATGAAAAGAACATGTTGGAAAGGTAGATACATCTCAAAGGGAATGGCATCATGAATAGCACATGTTGGAGGGGTAGATACATCTCACAGGGAATGCCATCATGAATAGAACATGTTGGAGGGGTAGATACATCTCACAGGAATGCCATCATGAATAGAACATGTTTTAGTGGTAGATACATCTCAAATGGAATGGCATCACGAATAACACATGTTGGAGGGGTAGATACATCTCACAGGGAATGCCATCATGAATAGAACATGTTGGAGGGGTAGATACATCTCACAGGGAATGCCATCATGAATAGAACATGTTGGAGGGTAGATACATCTCACAGGGAATGCCATCATAAATAGAACATGTTGGAGGGGTAGATACATCTCACAGGGAATGCCATCATGAATAGTACATGTTGGAGGGGTAGATACATCTCACAGGGAATGCCATCATGAATAGAACATGTTGGAGGGGTAGATACATCTCACAGGGAATGCCATCATGAATAGAACATGTTGGAGGCTAGATACATCTCACAGGGAATGCCATCATGAATAGAACATGTTGGTGGGTTAGCTACATCTCACAGGGAACGCCATTATGAATAGAAAATGTTGGAGGGTATGTACATCTCACAGGGAATGCCATCATGAATAGAACATGTTGGAGGGGTAGATACATCTCACAGGGAATGCCATCATGAATAGAACATGTTGGAGGGGTAGATACATCTCACAGGGAATGCCATCATGAATAGAACATGTTGGAGGGGTAGATACATCTCACAGGGAATGCCATCATGAATAGAACATGTTGGAGGGGTAGATACATCTCACAGGGAATGCCATCATGAATAGAACATGTTGGAGGGGTAGATACATCTCACAGAAACGCCATCATGAATAGAACATGTTGGAGGGTAGATACATCTCACAGGGAATGCCATCATGAATAGAACATGTTGGAGGGGTAGATACATCTCACAGGGAATGCCATCATGAATAGAACATGTTGGAGGGTAGATACATCTCACAGGGAATGCCATCATGAATAGAACATGTTGGAGGGGTAGATACATCTCACAGGGAATGCCATCATGAATAGAACATGTTGGAGGGGAGACACATCTCACAGGAATGCCATCATGAATAGAACATGTTGGAGGGTAGATACATCTCACAGTGAATGCCATCATGAATAAAACATGCTGGAGGGATAGATACATCTCACAGGAATGCCATCATGAATAGAACATGTTGGAGGGGTAGATACATCTCACAGGGAACGCCATCATGAATAGAACATGTTGGAGGAGTAGATACATCTCACAGGGAATGCCATCATGAATAGAATATATTGGAGGGCTAAGTACATCTCACAGAGAATGCCATAATAAATAGAAAATGTTGGAGGGGTAGATACACCTCACGAGGAATGCCATCATGAATAGAACATGTAGGAGGGCTAGGTACATCTCACAGGGAATGCCATCATGAATAGAACATGTTGGAGGGTAAGATACATCTCACAGGGAATGCCATCATGAATAGAACATGTTGGAGGGGTAGATACATCTCACAGGAATGCCATCATGAATAGAACATGTTGGAGGGGTAGATACATCTCACAGGGAATGCCATCATGAATAGAACATGTTGGAGGGGTAGATACATCTCACAGGGAACGGCATCATGAATAGAACATGGAGGGGTAGATACATCTCACAGGGAATGCCATCATGAATAGAACATGTTGGAGGGGTAGATACATCTCACAGGGAATGCCATCATGAATAGAACATGTTGGAGGGGTAGATACATCTCACAGGGAATGCCATCATGAATAGAACATGTTGGATGGGTAGATACATCTCACAGGGAATGCCATCATGAATAGAACATGTTGGAGGGGTAGATACATCTCACAGGGAATGCCATCATGAATAGAACATGTTGGAGGGTAGATACATCTCACAGGGAATGCCATCATGAATAGAACATGTTGGAGGGGTAGATACATCTCACAGGGAAAGCCATCATGAATAGAACATGTTGGAGGTTTAGATACATCTCACAGGGAACTCCATCATGAATAGTACATGTTGGAGGGCAGATGCAACTCACAGGGAGTGCCATCATGAATATAACATGTTGGAGGGTAGATACATCTCACAGGAATGCCATCATGAATAGAACATGTTGGAGGGGTAGATACATCTCACAGGGAATGCCATCATGAATAGAACATGTTGGAGGGGTAGATACATCTCACAGGGAATGCCATCATGAATAGAACATGTTGGAGGGTAGATACATCTCACAGGGAATGCCATCATGAATAGAACATGTTGGAGGGGTAGATACATCTCACAGGGAATGCCATCATGAATAGAACATGTTGGAGGGTAGATACATCTCACAGGGAATGCCATCATGAATAGAACATGTTGGAGGGGTAGATACATCTCACAGGGAATGCCATCATGAATAGAACATGTTGGAGGGGTAGATACATCTCACAGGGAATGCCATCATGAATAGAACATGTTGGAGAGTAGATACATCTCACAGGGAATGCCATCATGAATAGAACATGTTGGAGGGGTAGATACATCTCACAGGGAATGCCATCATGAATAGAACATGTTGGAGGGGTAGATACATCTCACAGGGAATGCCATCATGAATAGAACATGTTGGAGGGGTAGATACATCTCACAGGGAATGCCATCATGAATAGAACATGCTGGAGGGATAGATACTTCTCACAGGAATGCCATCTTGAATGGAACATGTTGGAGGGATAGATACATCACACAGGGAATGCCATCATGAATAGAACATGTTGGAGGGGTAGATACATCTCACAGGGAATGCCATCATGAATAGAACATGTTGGAGGGTGGATACATCTCACAGGGAAGCCATCATGAATAGAACATGTTGGAGTGTAGATACATCTCATAGGGAATGCCATCATGAATAGAACATGTTGGATGGGTAGATACATCTCACAGGGAATGCCATCATGAATAGAACATGTTGGAGGGGTAGATACATCTCACAGGGAATGCCATCATGAATAGAACATGTTGGAGGGTAGATACATCTCACAGGGAATGCCATCATGAATAGAACATGTTGGAGGGGTAGATACATCTCACAGGGAATGCCATCATGAATAGAACATGTTGGAGGGGTAGATACATCTCACAGGGAATGCCATCATGAATAGAACATGTTGGAGGGTAGATACATCTCACAGGGAATGCCATCATGAATAGAACATGTTGGAGGGGTAGATACATCTCACAGGGAATGCCATCATGAATAGAACATGTTGGAGGGTAGATACATCTCACAGGGAATGCCATCA
Organism: Protopterus annectens; assembly: GCF_019279795.1. Classification (NCBI taxonomy): domain Eukaryota; kingdom Metazoa; phylum Chordata; order Ceratodontiformes; family Protopteridae; genus Protopterus; species Protopterus annectens. The sequence goes on from NC_056747.1 coordinate 1,301,715,781, forward strand.
TGAATAGAACATGTTGGAGGGTAGATACATCTCACAGGGAATGCCATCATGAATAGAACATGTTGGAGGGGTAGATACATCTCACAGGGAATGCCATCATGAATAGAACATGTTGGAGGGGTAGATACATCTCACAGGGAATGCCATCATGAATAGAACATGTTGGAAGGGTAGATACATCTCACAGGGAATGCCATCATGAATAGAACATGTTGGAGGGGTAGATACATCTCACAGGGAATGCCATCATGAATAGAACATGTTGGAGGGGTAGATACATCTCACAGGAATGCCATCATGAATAGAACATGTTGGAGGGGTAGATACATCTCACAGGGAATGCCATCATGAATAGAACATGTTGGAGGGGTAGATACATCTCACAGGGAATGCCATCATGAATAGAACATGTTGGAGGGGTAGATACATCTCACAGGGAATGCCATCATGAATAGAACATGTTGGAGGGGTAGATACATCTCACAGGAATGCCATCATGAATAGAACATGTTGGAGGGTAGATACATCTCACAGGGAATGCCATCATGAATAGAACATGTTGGAGGGGTAGATACATCTCACAGGGAATGCCATCATGAATAGAACATGTTGGAGGGTAGATACATCTCACAGGGAATGCCATCATGAATACAACATGTTGGAGGGTAGATACATCTCACAGGAATGCCATCATGAATAGAACATGTTGGAGGGGTAGATACATCTCACAGGGAATGCCATCATGAATAGAACATGTTGGAGGGGTAGATACATCTCACAGGGAATGCCATCATGAATAGAACATGTTGGATGATAGATACATCTCACAGGGAATGCCATCATGAGTAGAACATGTTGGAGGTAGATACATCTCACAGGGAATGCCATCATGAATAGAACATGTTGGAGGGGTAGATACATCTCACAGGGAATGCCATCATGAATAGAACATGTTGGAGGGGTAGATACATCTCACAGGGAATGCCATCATGAATAGAACATGTTGGAGAGGTAGATACATCTCACAGGAATGCCATCATGAATAGAACATGTTGGAGGGTAGCTACATCTCACAGGGAATGCCATCATGAATAGAACATGTTGGAGGGTAGATACATCTCACAGGGAATGCCATCATGAATAGAACATGTTGGAGGGGTAGATACATCTCACAAGGAATGCCATCATGAATAGAACATGTTGGAGGGGTAGATATATCTCACAGGGAATGCCATCATGAATAGAACATGTTGGAGGGGTAGATACATCTCACAGGGAATGCCATCATGAATAGAACATGTTGGAGGGGTAGATACATCTCACAGGGAATGCCATCATGAATAGAACATGTTGCAGCGGTAGATACATCTCACAGGGAATGCCATCATGAATAGAACATGTTGGAGGGGTAGATACATCTCACAGGGAATGCCATCATGAATAGAACATGTTGGAGGGTAGATACATCTCACAGGGAATGCCATCATGAATAGAACATGTTGGAGGGTAGATACATCTCACAGGGAATGCCATCATGAATAGAACATGTTGGAGGGTAGATACATCTCACAGGGAATGCCATCATGAATAGAACATGTTGGAGGGGTAGATACATCTCACAGGGAATGCCATCATGAATAGAACATGTTGGAGGGGTAGATACATCTCACAGGGAATGCCATCATGAATAGAACATGTTGGAGGGGTAGATACATCTCACAGGGAATGCCATCATGAATAGAACATGTTGGAGGGGTAGATACATCTCACAGGGAATGCCATCATGAATAGAACATGTTGGAGGGTAGATAAATCTCACAGGGAACGCCATCATGCATAGAACAGGTTGGAAAGGTAGATACATCTCACAGGGAATGCCATCATGAATAGAACATGTTGGAGGGGTAGATACATCTCACAGGGAATGCCATCATGAATAGAACATGTTGGAGGGGTAGATACATCTCACAGGAATGCCATCATGAATAGAACATGTTGGAGGGGTAGATACATCTCACAGGGAATGCCATCATGAATAGAACATGTTGGAGGGGTAGATACATCTCACAGGGAATGACATCATGAATAGAACATGTTGAAGGGGTAGCTACATCTCACAGGAAATGCCATCATGAAAAGAACATGTTGGAGGTTGTAGATACATCTTTCAGAGAATGCCATCATGAATAGAACATGTTGGAAGGGTAGATACATCTTACTGGGAATGACATCATGAATAGAATATGTTGGAGGGGTACATAAATCTCATTGGGAATGCCATCATGAATAGAACATATTGGAGGGGTAGATACCTCTCACAGGGAATGCCATCATGAATAGAACATGTTGGAGGGGTAGATAAATCTCACAGGGAATGCCATCATGAATAGAACATGTTGGAGGGGTAGATACATCTCACAGGGAATGCCATCATGAATAGAACATGGTGGTGGGTAGATACATCTCACAGGGAATGCCATCATGAATAGAACATGTTGGAGGGGTAGATACATCTCACAGGGAATGCCATCATGAATAGAACATGTTGGAGGGTAGATACATCTCACAGGGAATGCCATCATGAATAGAACATGTTGGAGGGGTAGATACATCTCACAGGGAACACCATCATGAATAGAACATGTTAAAGGGCTAGATACATCTCATAGGGAATGCCATCATGAATAGAACATGTTGGAGGGTAGATACATCTCACAGGGAATGCCATCATGAATAGAACATGTTGGAGGGGTAGATACATCTCACAGGGAATGCCATCATGAATAGAACATGTTGGAGGGTAGATACATCTCACAGGGAATGCCATCATGAATAGAACATGTTGGAAGAGTAGATATATCTCACAGGGAGTGCCATCATGAATAGAACATGTTGGAGGGGTAGATACATCTCACAAAGAATGCCATCATGAATAGAACATGTTGGAGGGGTAGATACATCTCACAGGGAACGCCATCATGAATAAAACATGTTGGAGAAGTAGGTACATCTCACAGGAATGCCAGCATGAATAGAACATGTTGGAGGGGTAGATACATCTCACAGGGAATGCCATCATGAATAGAACATGTTGGAGGGTAGATACATCTCACAGGGAATGCCATCATGAATAGAACATGTTGGGGGGTAGATACATCTCACAGGGAATGCCATCATGAATAGAACATGTTGGAGGGGTAGATACATCTCACAGGAAATGCCATCATGAATAGAACATGTTGGAGGGGTAGATACATCTCACAGGGAATGCCATCATGAATAGAACATGTTGGAGGGGTAGATACATCTCACAGGGAATGCCATCATGAATAGAACATGTTGGAGGGTAGATACATCTCACAGGGAATGCCATCATGAATAGAACATGTTGGAGGGGTAGATACATCTCACAGGAATGCCATCATGAATAGAACATGTTGGAGGGGTAGATACATCTCACAGGGAATGCCATCATGAATAGAACATGTTGGAGGGTAGATACATCCCACATGGAATGCCATCATGAATAGAACATGTTGGAGGGGTAGATACATCTCACAGGGAATGCCATCATGAAAAGAACATGTTGGAGGGTAGATACATCTCACAGGGAATGCCATCATGAATAGAACATGTTGGAGGGGTAGATACATCTCACAGGGAATGCCATCATGAATAGAACATGTTGGAGGGGTAGATACATCTCACAGGCAATGCCATCATGAATAGAACATGTTGGAGGGATAGATACATCTCACAGGGAATGCCATCATGAATAGAACATGTTGGAGGGGTAGATACATCTCACAGGCAATGTCATCATGAATAGAAGATGTTGAAGGGATAGATACATCTCAGAGGGAACGCCATCATGAATAGAACATGTTGGAGGGGTAGATACATCTCACAGGAATCTCCATCTTGAATAGAACATGTTGGAGGGTAGATGTATCTAACAGGGAATGCCATCATGAATAGAACATGTTGGAGGGCAGATACATCTCACAGGGAATGCCATCATGAATAGAACATGTTGGATGTGTAGCTACAACTCCCAAGGAATGCTATCAGGAATATAACATGTTGGAGGGATAGGTACATCTCACAGGGAACGCCATCATGAATAGAACATGTTGGAGGGGAGATACATCTCACAGGGAATGCCATCATGAATAGAACATGTTGGAGGGGTAGATACATCTCACAGGGAATGCCATCATGAATAGAACATGTTGGAGGGGTAGATACATCTCACAGGGAATGCCATCATGAATAGAACATGTTGGAGGGGTAGATACATCTCACAGGGAATGCCATCATGAATAGAACATGTTGGAGGGTAGATACTTCTAACAAGGAATGCCATCATGAATAGAACATGTTGGGGGGGTAGATACATCTCACAGGGAATGCCATCATGAATAGAACATGTTGGAGGGTAGATACATCTCACAGGGAACTCCATCATGAATAGAACATGTTGGAGGGGTAGATACATCTCACATGGAATGCCATCATGAATAGAACATGTTGGAGGGGTACATAAATCTCATGGGGAATGCCATCATGAATAGAACATATTGGAGGGTAGATACATCTCACAGGGATGCCATCATGAATAGAACATGTTGGAGGGGTAGATACATCTCACAGGGAATGCCATCATGAATAGAACATGTTGGAGGGTAGATACATCTCACAGGGAAAGCCATCATGAATAGAACATGTTGGAGGGTAGATACATCTCACAGGGAATGCCATCATGAATAGAACATGTTGGAGGGGTAGATACATCTCACAGGGAATGCCATCATGAATAGAACATGTTGGAGGGGTAGATACATCTCACAGGAATGCCATCATGAATAGAACATGTTGGAGGGGTAGATACATCTCACAGGGAATGCCATCATGAATAGAACATGTTGGAGGGGTAGATACATCTCACAGGGAATGCCATCATGAATAGAACATGTTGGAGGGGTAGATACATCTCACAGGGAATGCCATCATGAATAGAACATGTTGGAGGGTAGATACATTTCACTAGGAATGGCATCATGAATAGAACATGTTGGAGGGGTAGATACATCTCACAGGGAATGCCATCATGAATAGAACATGTTGGAGGGTAGATACATCTCACAGAGAATGCCATCATGAATAGAACATGTTGGAGGGGTAGATACATCTCACAGGGAATGCCATCATGAATAGAACATGTTGGAGAGGTAGATACATCTCACAGGAATGCCATCATGAATAGAACATGTTGGAGGGGTAGATACATCTCACAGGGAATGCCATCATGAATAGAACATGTTGGAGGGGTAGATACATCTCACAGGGAATGCCATCATGAATAGAACATGTTGGAGGGGTAGATACATCTCACAGGAATGCCATCATAAAGAGAACATGTTGGAGGGTTAGATGCAACTCACAGGGAATGCCATCATGAATTGAACATGTTGGAAGGGTAGATACACCTCACAGTGAACCCCATCATGAATAGAACATGTTGGAGGGGTAGATACATCTCACAGGGAATGCCATCATGAATAGAACATGTTGGAGGGGTAGATACATCTCACAGGGAATGCCATCATGAATAGAACATGTTGGAGGGTAGATACATCTCACAGGGAATGCCATCATGAATAGAACATGTTGGAGGGGTAGATACATCTCACAGGGAATGCCATCATGAATAGAACATGTTGGAGTGGTCGATACATCTCACAGGTAATGCCATCATGAATAGAACATGTTGGACGGGTAGATACATCTCACAGGAATCGCCATTATGAATAGAAAATGTTGGAGGGGTAGATACATCTCACAGGGAACTCCATCATGAATAGAACATGTTGGAGGGGTAGATAATTCTCTCAGGGCATGCCATCATGAATAGAATATGTTGGAGGGGTAGATACATCTCACAGGGAATGCCATCATGAATAGAACATGTTGGAGGGGTAGATACATCTCACAGGGATGCCATCATGAATAGAACATGTTGGAGGGGTAGATACATCTCACAGGAATGCCTTCATGAATAGCACATGTTGGAGGGGTAGATACATCTCACAGGGAATGCCATCATGTATAGAATATGAGAATATGTTGGAGGGGTAGATACATCTCACAGGAATGCCACCATGAATAGAACATGTTGGAGTGGTAGATACATCTCACAGGGAATGCCATCATGAATAGAACATGTTGGAGGGGTAGATACATCTCACAGGGAATGCCATCATGAATAGAACATGTTGGAGGGGTAGATACATCTCACAGGGAATGCCATCATGAATAGAACATGTTGGAGGGGTAGATACATCTCACAGGGAATGCCATCATGAATAGAACATGTTGGAGGGTAGATACATCTCACAGGGAATGCCATCATGAATAGAACATGTTGGAGGGGTAGATACATCTCACAGGGAATGCCATCATGAATAGAACATGTTGGAGGGGTAGATACATCTCACAGGGAATGCCATCATGAATAGAACATGTTGGAGGGGTAGATACATCTCACAGGGAATGCCATCATGAATAGAACATGTTGGAGGGTAGATACATCTCACAGGGAATGCCATCATGAATAGAAGATGTTGAAGGGATAGATACATCTCACAGGGAATGCCATCATGAATAGAACATGTTGGAGAGGTAGATACATCTCACAGGAATCTCCATCATGAATAGAATATGTTGGAGGGGTAGATGTATCTAACAGGGAATGCCATCATGAAAAGAACATGTTGGAGAGGTAGATACATCTCACAGGGAATGCCATCATGAATAGAACATGTTGGAGGGGTAGATACATCTCACAGGGAATGCCATCATGAATAGAACATGTTGGAGGGTAGATACATCTCACAGGGAATGCCATCATGAATAGAACATTTTGGAAAGGTAGATACATCTCACAGGGAATGCCATCATGAATAGAACATGTTGGAAGGGTAGATACATCTCACAGGGAATGCCATCATGAATAGAACATGTTGGAGGGGTAGATACATCTCACAGGGAATGCCATCATGAATAGAACATGTTGGAGGGGTAGATACATCTCACAGGAATGCCATCATGAATAGAACATGTTGGAGGGGTAGATACATCTCACAGGGAATGCCATCATGAATAGAACATGTTGGAGGGGTAGATACATCTCACAGGGAATGCCATCATGAATAGAACATGTTGGAGGGGTAGATACATCTCACAGGGAATGCCATCATGAATAGAACATGTTGGAGGGTAGATACATCTCACAGGGAATGCCATCATGAATAGAACATGTTGGAGGGGTAGATACATCTCACAGGGAATGCCATCATGAATAGAACATGTTGGAGGGGTAGATACATCTCACAGGAATGCCATCATGAATAGAACATGTTGGAGGGGTAGATACATCTCACAGGGAATGCCATCATGAATAGAACATGTTGGAGGGGTAGATACATCTCACAGGAATGCCATCATGAATAGAACATGTTGGAGGGGTAGATACATCTCACAGGGAATGCCATCATGAATAGAACATGTTGGAGGGTAGATACATCTCACAGGGAACGCCATCATGAATAGAACATGTTGGAGGGTAGATACATCTCACAGGGAATGCCATCATGAATAGAACATGTTGGAGGGGTAGATACATCTCACAGGGAATGCCATCATGAATAGAACATGTTGGAAGGTAGATACATCTCACAGGGAAAGCCATCATTAATAGAACATGTTGGAGGGTAGTTACATCTCACAGGGAATGCCATCATGAATAGAACATGTTGGAGGGGTAGATACATCTCACAGGGAATGCCATCATGAATAGAACATGTTGGAGGCATAGATACATCTCACAGGAATGCCATCATGAATACAACATGTTGGAGTGATAGATACACCTCACAGGGAATGCCATCATGAATAGAAGATGTTGGAATGGTAGATACATCTCACATGGAATGCCATCATGAATAGAACATGTTGGAGGGGTAGATACATCTCACAGGGAATGCCATCATGAATAGAACATGTTGGAGGGTAGATACATCTCACAGGGAATGCCATCATGAATAGAACATGTTGGAGGGTAGATACATCTCACAGGGAATGCCATCATGAATAGAACATGTTGGAGGGGTAGATACATCTCACAGGGAATGCCATCATGAATAGAACATGTTGGAGGGGTAGATACATCTCACAGGGAATGCCATCATGAACAGAACATGTTGGAGGGGTAGACTCATCTCACAGGGAACACCATCATGAATAAAACATGTTGTGGGGTAGATAAATCTCACAGGGATGCCATCATGAATAGAACATGTTGGAGGGGTAGATACATCTCACAGGGAATGCCATCATGAATAGAACATGTTGGAGGGGTAGATACATCTCACAGGGAATGCCATCATGAATAGAACATGTTGGAGGGGTAGATACATCTCACAGGGAATGCCATCATGAATAGAACATGTTGGAGGGGTAGATACATCTCACAGGGAATGCCATCATGAATAGAACATGTTGGAGGGGTAGATACATCTCACAGGGAATGCCATCATGAATAGAACATGTTGGAGGGGTAGATACATCTCACAGGGAATGCCATCATGAATAGAATATGTTAAAGGGCTAGATACATCTCATAGGGAACGCCATCATGAATAGAACATATTAGAGGGGTAGAAACATCTCACAGGGAATGCCATCATGACTAGAACATGTTGGAGGCTAGATAAATCACACAGGGAATGCCATCATGAATAGAACATGTTGGAGCAGTAGATATATCTCACAGGGAGTGCTATCATGAATTGAACATGTTGGAGGGGTAGATAAATCTCACAGGGAATGCCATCATGAATAGAACATGTTGGAGGGGTAGATACATCTCACAGGGAATGCCATCATGAATAGAACATGTTGGAGGGGTAGATACATCTCACAGGGAACGCCATCATGAATAGAACATGTTGGAGGGTAGATAAATCTCACAGGGAATGCCATCATGAATAGAACATGTTGGAGGGTAGATACATCTCACAGGGAACGCCATCATGAATAGAACATGTTGAAGAGGTAGATACATCTCACAGGGAATGCCATCATGAATAGAACATGTTGGAGGGTAGATACATCTCACAGGAAAGCCATCATGAATAGAACATGTTGGAGGGTAGATACATCTCACAGGGAATGCCATCATGAATAGAACATGTTGGAGGGATAGATACATCTCACAGGGAATGCCATCATAAATAGAACATGTTGGAGGGTAGATACATCTCACAGGGAATGCCATCATGAATAGAACATGTTGGAGGGGTAGATACATCTCACAGGGAATGCCATCATGAATAGAACATGTTGGAGGGGTAGATACATCTCACAGGAATGCCATCATGAATAGAACATGTTGGAGGGTAGATACATCTCACAGGGAATGCCATCATGAATAGAACATGTTGGAGGGGTAGATACATCTCACAGGGAATGCCATCATGAATAGAACATGTTGGAGGGGTAGATACATCTCACAGGGAATGCCATCATGAATAGAACATGTTGGAGGGGTAGATACATCTCACGAGGAATGCCATCATGAATAGAACATGTTGGAGAGGTAGATACATCTCACAGTGAATGCCATCATGAATAGAACATGGAGGGTAGATACATCTCACAGGGAATGCCATCATGAATAGAACATGTTGAAGAGGTAGATACATCTCACAGGGAATGCCATCATGAATAGAACATGTTGGAGGGGTAGATACATCTCACAGGGAATGCCATCATGAATAGAACATGTTGGAGGGGTAGATACATCTCACAGGGAATGCCATCATGAATAGAACATGTTGGAGGCATAGATACATCTCACAGGGAATGCCATCATGAATAGAACATGTTGGAGGGGTAGATACATCTCACAGGAATGCCATCATGAATAGAACATGTTGGAGGGGTAGATACATCTCACAGGGAATGCCATCATGAATAGAACATGTTGGAGGGTAGATACATCTCACAGGGAATGCCATCATGAATAGAACATGTTGGAGGGGTAGATACATCTCACAGGGAATGCCATCATGAATAGAACATGTTGGAGGGATAGATACATCTCACAGGGAATGCCATCATGAATAGAACATGTTGGTGGGTTGGCTACATCTCATAGGTAACGCCATTATGAATAGAAATTGTTGGAGGGTATGTACATCTCATAGGGAATGCCATCATGAATAGAACATGTTGGAGGGGTAGATACATCTCACAGGGAATGTCATCATGAATAGAACATGTTGGAGTGGTAGATACATCTCACAGGGAATGCCATCATGAATAGAACATGTTGGAGGGGTAGATACATCTCACAGGGAACTCCATCATGAATAGAACATGTTGGAGGGGTAGATACATCTCACAGGGAATGCCATCATGAATAGAACATGTTGGAGGGTAGATACATCTCACAGGGAACACCATCATGAATAGAACATGTTGGAGGCTAGATACATCTCACAGGGAATGCCATCATGAATAGAACATGTTGGAGGGGTAGATACATCTCACAGGGAATGCCATCATGAATAGAACATGTTGGAGGGTAGATACATCTCACAGGGAATGCCATCATGAATAGAACATGTTGGAGGGGTAGATACATCTCACAGGAATGCCATCATGAATAGAACATGTTGGAGGGGTAGATACATCTCACAGGGAATGCCATCATGAATAGAACATGTTGGAGGGGTAGATACATCTCACAGGAATGCCATCATGAATAGAACATGTTGGAGGGGTAGATACATCTCACAGGGAACGCCATCATGAATAGAACATGTTGGAGGGTAGATACATCTCACAGGGAATGCCATCATGAATAGAACATGTTGGAGGGGTAGATACATCTCACAGGGAATGCCATCATGAATAGAACATGTTGGAGGGTAGATACATCTCACAGGGAATGCCATCATGAATAGAACACGGGGGGGTAAATACATCTCACAGGGATCGCCATTATGAATAGAAATTGTTGGAGGGTATGTACATCTCATAGGGAATGCCATCATGAATAGAACATGTTGGAGGGGTAGATACATCTCACAGGGAAAGCCATCATGAATAGAACATGTTGGAGGTTAGATACATCTCACAGGGAGCGCCATCATGAATAGAACATGTTGGAGGGTAGATACATCTCACAGGGAATGCCATCATGAATAGAACATGTTGGAGGGGTAGATACATCTCACAGGAATGCCATCATGAATAGAACATGTTGGAGGGGTAGATACATCTCACAGGGAATGCCATCATGAATAGAACATGTTGGAGGGGTAGATACATCTCACAGGAAATGCCATCATGAATAGAACATGTTGGAGGGGTAGATACATCTCACAGGGAATGCCATCATGAATAGAACATGTTGGAGGGTAGATACATCTCACAGGGAATGCCATCATGAATAGAACATGTTGGAGGGGTAGATACATCTCACAGGGAATGCCATCATGAATAGAACATGTTGGAGGGTAGATACATCTCACAGGGAATGCCATCATGAATAGAACATGTTGGAGGGGTAGATACATCTCACAGGGAATGCCATCATGAATAGAACATGTTGGATGAGTAGATACATCTCACAGGGAATGCCATCATGAATAGAACATGTTGGAGGGGTAGATACATCTCACAGGGAATGCCATCATGAATAGAACATGTTGGAGGGGTAGATACATCTCACAGAGAAAGCCATCATGAATATAACATGTTGGAGGGGTTGATACATCTCACAGGACGAGCCATCATAAACATAACATGTTGGAGGGGTAGATACATCTCACAGGGAATACCATCATGAATAGAACATGTTGCAGGGTAGATACATCTCACAGGGAATGCCATCATGAATAGAACATGTTGTTGGGGTAGATACATCTCACATGGAAACCCATCATGAATAGAACATGTTGGAGTGGT